>NC_044987.1:106010745-106310745 GCF_008728515.1 Papio anubis
CACCTCAGCCTCCCAGGTAGACGGGACCACAGGACTGCACCACCATGCCTAGCTAATGTTTTGTAGAGATGGGATTTCACCATGTTGCCCTGGTTGATCTGGAACTCACGGGTTCAAGCAACTGGCCTGCCTTTGGCTCCCAAAGTGCTAGGACTACAGGTGTGAGCTACCATGCCTGGATCATTTCTTTTTTAAATGAAGAGAGTGGGTCTTGGAATCAGGGTCAGCGGCAGCAATGCTATTGCCCTAGAATTTAATAACACTGTTTTGTGAGTGTATTTTATGTGTGAAGTGAGTGTATTTTATACATAAGTTGGTCTTCCATCACTGGTAGTGATATAAAGTTTCCATCTTACGTACATTTTTTTACACCTTAATCAGTGAGTCAGTGTAAAGGGAAATATGAGTTACATAACGGTGGGATGTATAGATGGCAAAAATAGGGATGGTGGTCCATAAAAATGACCAGGGCAGGTGAAAACTGAACTAGAAGAATGGTCTGGTCTATGTCAGCTCAGCTGGTCTGTGACTCAGTGCTTCAGAATATGAGAAACGCCATTGCGGTCAGCCTGAGAGTCTTCTCACTTGGAGTCAGCCATGGACCTCAGGTTGAGGGATGGCTTCCCCAGCGTCTGGACTTCCCTCCTTGTTGCTGTCACCTCACTGCACTGCAATGGGCAATTTACTTGTCTGTCTCTCTCACCAGACATGGAACCAGATAGCTGCCTTGTTTTCTTATGTCCCCAGCACCCAGCATGGTGCCTGGCACAGAGAATCCTCAGTAATTATTTACAGAGTAACAAATGAATGAACGGGTGTCTTCCAGGTTATTGCCCCTAATACACTGCATAGTTACCCTGAATATGCTTATTCATTCACTGCAATGCTTACTAAGCAGCTACTTTGTGCAAGATGACCTGCCCTTAATGGCTTTATTTTCAGTCAACAATCCAATTATTTTGCACAGGGATAGTCAAGATAATGTCAGTGGTGGGGAGACCTGAGGTTGGATCCTGCCTCTGACACTCAGTATCTGGGGTGCCTTGGACCATTCACCTTCTTGAGTAAGAGTGTCCTCATGTGTAAAGTGATTTTATAATATTAACTTGTAGGATGGGTCCTGAGTCACTTCGGTGAATGCTGTTGCATGAATCAGAGAGTCAAAGTGAGTGAATGAATGAAGGAATGAATGACAGACAATGGCCCAGATCAGGTGAGGCACAGCGTTGCTCCTCTCTCATGGCCAGGAAATCCAGGACAGGTACAAGAAATCCTAAGCCTTGAGCTTTGTTTAACCAGGCAAAAATGGAGCAAACTGGTGAAAAAAGAGAAAGCTAGGAAAATTCTCTCCTACAGTGGACCCTGAGGCTGTGGCTGGACCCAAGCAGGGGCTTTTGAGCAGGTGAGCCACGAAACAGACTAGCTGCTCCCTAGACTACTGAACGTCCCACTGCTGTGAGTACCCCTCCTCCTCAGAGATGTGGACTATGTGATGTTGGCATGGTGACCAGTTAGCCAGTCCCCCCACCCCCGTCCTCTGCATCCTGAGGTGACAAAGAGGCCCTGAGGAGTAGAATGAGCCCCTGACGGTTCCCCAGGCTCACGAATGGTAGGGAGAGCCGGGTCCAAGAATGGAGAGGCCTGGCACTAGTCATGTGAACAATGGAGCCGTTGCCCTGGCAACCAAGCAGGCCTCTCCCTGGGCCTCAAGGCTGAGTCTGGGAAGAGGTGTCCTAAGAAAGGGAGGTGGGAACGGAGGGGGGTGTGCCAGTTCTCAGAACTGTCTGCCCAGCATGCAAGGGCTGCAGGAGGCCCCTTTCTTGGGGAAGATGACCAGAGTCTCTGTTGGCCCATTCTCCAGAGCCACTGGGGGAGACCCGGGTGTGGACACCTCACTGCATCATCTGATGAGGACTTCCCCTCATGCCTACCCCTCCTCCCTGGCCTCCTGAGGGCTAGTTCAGGGGCGGGGGCTGTGAGATGAGGACATGGGGATTGACGGCAGGCATGACAGGTCTAACCTTGGGGTTGTCCCGGAAACTCTGCAATGTGTGTGGATCCTGTAGATGCAGGTGGGGCGTGTAGAGCTGGGGGTGGCCAGAGTAGGGCTGCATTCTCCGAGCCTGAGAGCAGAGCCTTGCCCTGAGAGGCCCCAGGGGTTTTGTTAAAGTGCCAGCTTCTGGAGCAAGACAGTCCTGGCTTCAGCTCTTGACTCCGTCACTCTGGCTGCATGACCCGGGGGAAGTCATTTCATTCATCGAGGTCTCAGTTTCCTTGGCTGTAAAGGAGGAATAGTACTAGTCATAGTATGGTGGCTTTGAATGAAGAGGACAGCCCCTGTCAACACAGTGTTGGGTAGGGTAGCTCAGTGTGCATTCACTTCTTCTCCTCACCCTCCCCAGATCTCTCGTTTCTCCCTCTAGGCACCTGTGGCTCATAACCCTGGAGGGATCGCCCTGGCCCCAGTTTGCACACAAACTGCCCAGATACCCCATCAACACAAACTCCCTCCATTCTCCCTGACAGTCTCCGCTGTTGCTTGTTAGCCTCCTGAGGAAGATGGCCTGTGAGGGCACCGGGCGGGACGTGAAGGCACCGGGCGGGACATCCCCAGATGGTGGTGCTGGGGTTTGTCTTTGAGAAGTGGTGGTTCCAGGTGTCCTTTGTCTGTCAGAATTTTCTCACTTTCCCCTTTGAACTTGGGTTGCTTTTGCCATAAACAAAAACAAACAAACAAAAAAACCAAAAAAAGAAAAAAAAAAGAAAGAAAGAAAGGCAAAGAAACAGTTAAGAGGGGTTGCAGTACACCTTGAAAAAGGCCTGGACGCTCAGAGGCATTGGGGTTGACCGTTCAGGGCCTCAAGGGTGTCCTGGTCTTATGCCTGGATAGAAGCAGGTGGCTAGAGTAGAACCTGACTCAGCTGGTGGCCACCTCAGCCCTGCACCCCCATGCCTTGCCTCCTCCACAGTCAGCGCTCAACACCCTGGTCAGGTTGCCTGCGTGGGCCTTAGGGGTATGAAGGCAGGGGACACCATCACAGCCAGACTCCTGGTCCTTTAGAACAAATGGGTCCCTCTTGTGGCTGCTGTCAGAGCAGACAGGCTGGCGGGGAGGGGTACATGGTGCCTGAAGGAAGAGGCACCAAAGACTCTGAAGCTGCTCTGGCCTGGCCCTTGTATGCCGAAAGGAAAGATCATTCCTGGTCTGACCCCCCCAGTCAAATTGGAACTGCAAGGCTCTTTCCTGCTTCTTCCCAACTGCAAGAACCTTGTTGAGGTTGAAATGCAGCCATTCTGAGAAGCCACGCTACGTGCAGGCTGCACTGCCGAGCTGAGAAGGGGCCCCTGGGGAGGAGCTGGCCACAGGGATCTCGCCCACAAAGTAATAATCTCAGAGAGAAGAAGATCATACAAGTAGTTCACATACTATTTCTGGAGAATCTGTCAGGTCACAGCCCTGGACTGGGCTCATTGTGGGGGTGTGTGGGCAGGAACTAAGAAAACCACACTTGTTGTTCTCGAGTGCCTTAAATCTAGTTTGTGTGCTCATTCCAGACAGAGATTCTTACCTTGGATCCTTGGATTGGCTTCACGGGGTTCACGGGCTTCCTCAAATTATATGCAAAATGTGAGCTCATAAGCATTTTTCTGGGAAGCGGGTCAGTGCTTTCATCAGATTATTAAAGGATTCAAAAGAATAAGAACCATAGCTAAAGTAAATGAGATCAGAATGTTCTCATCCAATGGCACATGGGCCCTTGCAAAACAGTCACCTTGGGAGGGGGTAGACGTGCTCACCAAACATCATCTTTCCTTCCATCAGGGGTTCCTGTAGGCTGTCCTTGGGGAAAGCTTTAAAACTATGAAAGAATTTCAGGCTTACTTCTTCCTGACCACATTTCATTTTGTCCCCAGAATGACCGAGCTTGATCACCCACCTTAGTTACCAGCTTTGGATCCAAATGACTGTTAGCTGTTTCCAAAAATTCCATCTACCTTAACAAGGCAAAGATTTGTCACCCTCAAGAGTATTCAAACAAACATGATGGCATTACTGCAGGATTTCCCGAAACTGCCTTCGGAACACAGAGTGGGAAGAGAGTATATCCAAGCATGTGTACTCTATGTAGTCTTTTGAGAATGACTAGAGTCTGATAGGTCAGTAAAAAGATGGCCAGGCGCAGTGGCTCACGCCTGTAATCCCAGCGCTTTGGGAGACCAAGGCAGGTGGATCGCATGATCAGGAGTTCGAGACCAGCCTGACCTACATGGTGAAACTCCATCTCTACTGAAAATACAAAAAATTAGCCAGGCATGGTGGCAGGTGCCTGTAATCTTGGCAACTCGGGAGGTTGAGGCAGGAGAATCGCTTGAACCCTGGGGTCGGAAGTTACAGTGAGCTGAGACCACACCACAGCACTCCAGTCTGGCCAACAGAGCGAGACTATGTCTCAAAAAAAAAAAAAAAAGTCCACCAGGTAACTTTATAAGTGATGAATTGTAAACATAGCAAATTAACTAGCATACCCAGAAAATGAGATGAAGGGTCAAAAGAATGTATAGAGGAAGACAGAGAACAGACAGGGCATGGAGGCCAGGAATATGCTGTCGTTTATACAGCATTCAAGAGATGTTTATTGATATCCACTTAGGACCGAAACAGGAGCTTCCAGTAGAATAGAGGAGACACACACACAAATAACCAGCTATAGAACCATGCAGAATATGTTATAACGGAGGGAGGTGCAAGGCACTAAGTTCACTGAGGAAGTGACACCCCAAAAGTTTACTCATGTGGCACAAAATTCACCCCAAAGTGACAAATCCTTGAAGAGTTGTAGAGTGAACGGAGAGCACAAAACAAATGTTCTCTTTATCTGGCCCACTGAAGGCAAAACTTGGAAGAAGGCTGTGGTAGGTTGTGTGAATGGTCCCAGTTCTTTTCTCCTCCCTGTAGCCTTGTCCATTGCCAGGTAACTTTGCAATGCTCTCCCACCCTGGGCAGGTTGGAATTCCCTGCTCCCGGGAAATGGGATATTAGCAGACATGTGAGACAAGCAGGATCTTTAAAAGGAGCTCACATGATTCAGCCTGTTCTCTAGTACCCCTGCCATTGCCGTAAGAAGAATATTCTGGCGACTCAGGAGGCCAAGGCTTGAATCAGGAGTTTGAGAATGGTCTGGACAACATAGCAATACCTTTTTCTAAAAAAAAAAAAAAAAAAAAAAATTAACTAAAAAAGAATATTGAAGGCTACTTCACTGATCATAGGAAGAGAATGAGAGATACGCAGAGCAGAGCTGTCCCAACCAAGGTGTCCTAGCCAAGCCCAGCCTAGAGAAGAACCTCCAAACAAACTCAAGATGCAGGAGTGACCCCAATAAAATCAGCAGAACCCCTGACCCTCATTCAAGCCCAGCCTCGATCGGCATACTCCTTGTCAACCCAAAGAAAGGCAAAACATAATAATAAAAAACTGTTGTTTTAAGTCACTGAGTTTTGGGGGTAGTTTGTTACACAGTGAAAGCTAACTGATACAAAGATCCCTTTAACAGAGTTTTCAGTAAATTTCCCACTGTTGAGTTATCTAAAAGACAAGGCACTTTGTGAATTTCATAAAACAGATTCTTTCATCATTCAGTGATTATTCCTGAGAATCTGCGTCTATCATGCTGAAGGTGCTATGGCAATTAAAATGGCCACAGAACCTTGAAGTCCAATTAAGGAGATGATATAGGATATAAATACGGAGAAGGTAGAATGTGATTAAGGTGTCACAAAAGAGATAAGAGGAGGGACTAAGAGAGTTGAAACGATTTCTTTCAAGAGAGGAGTTGATCAGGAAAGCCAGGATTTTAATAGACAGTGGAGAAAAGAATGGCTATTTCCCATAGGGGACTTTGAAAGCCAGGACACGGGGATTGGGTCTTATTTCTTAGGCAGGTCACTCTCACTTGGCTGGCTAGACAGCTTCTTCCAGAAGCAGTATACTCCCAGGCAGAAGAGTCTCCTTCCAAAAGGACGTGAAATATAGATTACATCACAAGCCTCAGAGAAAATGCTCCATCAGTTATTCACTCACCCCACAAACCTTTGCTGAACACCGTGCCAGGCACCGTGGACTCAATGATGTCTAGAAGCCAGCCCTGGCCTTGGAGGTACTGGGAGCTGAGGGAGAGGGGTAGAAACACACAAGCACATAGTTATAGCCATGTGACAGGTGCTACAGCCTAAGTGAAAGCAAGGCATTGTGGGAACCCACAGAAGACAGTGCTCCACCCTGCTCCATGAAGGCAAAAAGGGCTTCCTAGAGAAGGTGATACAAAAGCTGAGGCTGTGAGTCTTGGTGAATGTGGAAACATTTCCCAGGCAGACACAGGGAGAGGGATCAGGGGAGAAGATACTGGTATTTTCTAGGGTTCCATCCTTGGCCATGTTTCTTTTCACCCTATGCACTCTTGTTCCACTATCTTCTTAGTCCCGTGGTCTCAAATGTCTTCTAGATGTGGATGACTCCTCAAGCTATGTCTCCTCAGAGGTTCAGAGCTACATCATCCCAGACTTCGCTGCATGGGAGTCCCACAGCACCCCAAATTCAGCTGTCTGGAACGGAGGTCCTCATAGTTCACCCCCAAACCTGAATCTTCCTTTGAAATGATTTTCTCGGTGAATGACTCCATCTCCTGCCCGGTCACTCAAGCCAGTGGGTCAAAAGTTCTCTTAGTTCTTTCTCTCTTTCCCTCTCTCTCTTTCTTTGATAGCAGTAAAATACAGATAACATAAAATGTACTATCTTGACCATTTATCAGTGGACAATTCAGTGGCATTAAGTGCGTTTACACTGTTGAGCAACCAACCCCACCATCTGTCTTCAGAACTTTTTCATCATCCCATACTGAAGCTAAGCACCAATTAAACAATAACTCCCCATTTCCCTCTTTCCCCAGCCCCTGGTCATCTCTATTCTACCTTCTGTCTCCATGATTTAGAATATTCTAGGTACCTCGTATAAGAGGAATCATACAAATCTGTTCTTTTGTGTCTGGCTTATTTTACTCAGCATAATATCTTCAAGACTCATCCATGTTGTAGCACGTCTCAGAATTTCATTCCTTTTCAAGGTTAAATAATATTTGATTGTATGAATATACTGCATCTGTTCAACCATTTATCTGTCAGTGGACACTTAGCTTGTTTCTACTTTTTGGCTATGGTGAATAATGGTGTCATGTACATGGTGTACAAATAGCTATTCAAGCCCCTGCTTTTAATGCTTTTGGAAACATAATTCTAGAAGTGGAATTGCTGTATCGGATGGTAATTTTATGTTTAATTTTTTGAGGACTTGCTAAATCGTTTTCCATAATGGCTCCACCATTTTTTATTCCGCCAGCCATGTATGGGGGCTCCAATTTCTCCATGTCCTTACCCAACACTTACTGTTTTCTGTTAGGATTCTGTTGTTGTTGTTTTTATTTTATTTATTTATTTTTGAGATGGAGTCTTACTCTGTCGCCCAGGCTGGAGTGCAGTGGTGCAATCTTGGCTCACTGCAACCTCTGCCGCCTGAATTCAAGCAATTCTCCTGCCTCAGCCTCCCAAGTAGCTGGGATTACAGTAGACAGCCACTACACCTGGCTAATTTTTGTATTTTTAGTAGAGGCGGGGTTTCATCGTGTTGGCCAGGCTGGTCTCAAACTCCTGATGTCAGGTGATCTGCCGGCCTCAGTCTCCCAAAGCACTGGGATTATAGGCATGAGCCCCCTTGCCTGGCCTGTTGTTTTTATAATAGCCATCCTAATGGGTGTGAAATGGTATCTCGTTGTGGTTTCGATTACCATTCCTCTGGTAGTTAGTTGATGTGGAGCAATATTTTCATGTGTTTACAGGCCATTTGTATGTTTTCTTGGAGAAATATCTATTTATGCTCTTTGACAATTTATTAATCGGCCTGGTTTTTTGTTGTTGTTAAGTTTCAGGAGCTCCTTATATATTCTGGGTATTAATCTCTTATGAGATGCATGATTTGCAAATATTTTCTCCCATTTTGTGTATTGTCTTTTTACTCTCCTGGTAGTGTCCTTTGATGCATGAAAGTTTTAAATTTTGATGAAGTCTGATTGTGTCCATTTTTTTTCTTTTTATTTATTTTGCTGTCTATACCTCCGTTCTTGTTAATAAACCTCCATCTCATTGTCATTACCACCTTAGTTTACAACCTTAGTCCAGGCTCTTATCTCCACATCTCCAAGCTCAATCTTTTTAAAAAAAAAAAAAAAAGGAAAAGAAAAAGCATCAGTTAGCCACTCTCAAAGACAAATGTAATGATTTCACATCTTCACTTATTTATCTGGCTACATTTACAGAGCACCAGGCACTCTACTAGGTGAGGAAGATGGGATTGTAAATAAGATAGGCCCCAGCCCTCAGGAAGTTTCTGTTCTAGTGATGCAGACAGACAATTAGCAGATAAATGCAGCCAAGAAAATGATTTTGAAGTATTTCTGATGGGCCAGGCACAGTGGCTCACACCTGTAATCCCAGCACTTCGGGAGGCCGTGTTGGGCAGATCACCTGAGGTCAGGAGTTTGAGACCAGCCTGGCCAACATGGTGAAACCCTATCTCTACTAGAAATACAAAAATTTGCCAGGCACAGTGGCGTGTGCCCGTAATCCCAGCTACTCGGGAAGCTGAGGCCGGAGAATCACTTGAACCCGGGAGGCAGAGGTTGCAGTGAGTCGAGATCTCGCCACTGCACTCCAGCCTAGGCGACAGAGTGAGACTTCGTCTCAAAAACAGCAAAACAAAACAAAACAAAACAAAATTCTGATGTGTCTTCCTTCTCAATAATTTGCCTCTCCCCACCCTCTTTCCTTCTGCAGTATTCCACCATTAAGGCTGAACCATGAAGACGACATCGCAGGGAAGGAGAGAGAGACACTGCCCAGAACCAAGAAGTTCATTGCGAAAGGAAGATGTGCTATTTGGGGGATCCTTCCAGACAGGAGGAGGAAAGAGAAAGCACTTCAGGGAGAAGGAAGAGGCCAGGAGTCTGGACAAAGGCCTCTTTGCCAAAGGCAGTGGCAAAGTGCACTGTTGTCAGCAGCAGCAGCAGCAGTGATCTTCCCGGCGCAGCCAGACCCTCCTCGCTGTAGATGAGGCCAGCGAAGACTGAAGGGTGGCAATGAGAAACTCCCCTCCGGCCCCTTCTTCCTCTCCAGTTCCACTCCCAATCACTCAAATGTGTGTGCTTTGCCCTTGGGTCCAGATGCCAGTTGAAAAGAAAGTCAAGAACAGCAGCATGGAGAAGAAAATCCTGAAGAACTGACTATTTTTCTTAAAGCGACCACAGTCTGAACTGAACAGTGAATGAGATAATATTTAACTTGAGCTGAAAAGACTCCTATTAAATTGAACCCAGTATCCTGGCCTAGGAAAGAGTCAGAAGAGGGCCTGGAGAACAAAGTTGAATTCAGTTACAGTTCAGTTATGGGAACTGAAACATAATGACTTTTTACCTTCGCCACAGAAACAATTAAGATCATTATCGCTAGGGGCTAGTGCTGCCTATAGCAAGGAGATGGACGGGCTGCTGTGACAGGCAGAATGGAGGAAGCCTATTTCAATTCAGGCCATAGCCAGGGAGGGCCCCTTGGAGGAGGTGACCCTTGGCTGAGCCTCAAAGGATAAGAAGTAACCCAGAGGAGAGCCAAGGCGAGAGAGGTCCAGGAAGGGGAATTGTGGAATTGTGGATCTAACAGCAGGGGTTGGGAGATTGCACCATACGTGTGAGAAACAGGAAATGACAGTGCCAATAAGATGCAATGATCCAGGAGAGGGCATTAGAACCTTTAGAATCTTCCAACATGATTATAACCCTCCACCGCTCCACATTTTTAAATGATTCCTCATATGTTCTAAAATAAAGTTCAGATTCATCAGCTCCGAACCCAGGACCCTTCTCTCCTGGCTTCCTGGGCCTCACTTGCACCACTGGGCCTCATTCTCCATCCATCAGTTCTCCCCAACAGGCCCCTGCAGACACCTTGTTCTTCCCTCCACTCTGCCTTTCCTTTACCTGGGACGCTGGGCTCCCACTTCCCGACCTGCCTAATCCCCTCCCCTTCCTGTGTTTAAAGACCCAGCTCCTGCCGTTTCCTCCAAGAAGCTTCTCTGACCTTCCCAGGTTGAGGGGACCGCCCCCTCCTTTGTGCCCCCACCGTTCTTCCTGGGTACAGCCACCATTCCCTCTGCTGTGACTGTTTGCCTGTCTTTCTCCCCATGTGACTGCATGCTCCTTGGGGGCAGGGACTGAGTCTTATTCATTTTGGCACACTCCGTGTTTTTCTGGTAGGTGGTTGTATATACACTGACATCTCCAAAACCTTTTCTGCCTCCCAGTTCTCTCTTGAGCTTTAGACCCATACGTCTTCCTGCCCCCCAGATACATTCGTGCAACTGGCCTAGAGCAGTGGTTCTGGCACAGGTGTGCATCCCAATCACCTGGAGGCCGTTCATGCTGCTGCTGCGGGAGACAGTGTGTGCACGTCTTCCCAATTCCCCGTTTAGTGATGCACGTTTAGTGATGTCAGGGGTAGCTTGAAATCAGTCATGATGGGATTGGCACCCCAGGAACCGGAAAACACCACCCATCAGGGCTTCTCCCTGTCCCTGGAGGGCCTGTTGCTAAGCATTTGGCAGGATGCCTCTAACTGGAGGGCTAGACAGTTTATTAAAACCCAGATTGCTGGGCTCACCCACAGAGCTCCTGATTCGGCAGGGCCTGAGAATGTGCATTTCTAACAAGTTCCCGGTGACGCTGATGCTGTTGGTCTGGGGACCACAGTTTGAGAACCGTTGGCCTACAGGCACCTCAAAACCATGTCCAGACTTAAAGCCATCACCTTTCCCTCACACCCACTCCTCCTCCTGTGTTTTATGTTGCAGGGAATGGCAGCACCATCTACCCTGCTTCTGAAGTCAGAAACCTGGGAATCCACTTG
Source organism: Papio anubis (assembly GCF_008728515.1). Lineage (NCBI taxonomy): Eukaryota > Metazoa > Chordata > Mammalia > Primates > Cercopithecidae > Papio > Papio anubis. Next base: position 106,021,750 of record NC_044987.1, read on the forward strand.
AAGCCTTGCCTCTCTCAGCCTCTGTGGCTCAGTGATCATCAGGTCCCGGCAACTGTCCTGCAGCAACCCTCCTCTCATCTTTCATCTTCTGCCCAGCCCCAGTGCCTGGGCCTTACCTAGTTGTGCTTTATCTCTCTCCTTATCAGCAGTCCTGCACCAGTCTCCTTGGTGAACACCGAGCTTTCATCCTTGCCCCCCGCGGCCCCTTCTCTGCATCACTGCCAGGACGGTGTTTGTGAAGTAGCTGTCCAATCATGTTATACCCAGGCTGAACGATGTCAGCGGCTCCCTATTCATTTTCCTTAGGAGTGCTTCTGTCCAGAGCTCCTATTCCTCCCTCAATCATCAACACTGGCTTCACTGTCCCCCTGCTAGAAACTGTTCTTTTTTTTTTTTTTTTCTTTCCCGAGATGGAGTCTGGCTCTGTGGCCCAGGCTGGAGTGCAGTGGTGTGATCTTGGCTCACTACGATGTCTGCCTCCCGAGTTCAAGTGATTCTCCTGCCTCAGTCACCTGAGTAGCTGGGACTACTTATCACCACGCCTGGCTATTTTTTGTATTATTATTATTATTGTTGTTATTATTTTTTTAGTAGAGACAGGGTTTCACCATGTTGACCAGGCTGGTCTTGAACTCCTGACTTCAAGTGATCCACCCGCCTTGGGTTCCCAAAGTGCTGGGATTACAGGTGTGAACCACTGCACCCAGCCCTAGAAACTGTTCTTAACCCTCTCCCCTTCCTAGGCTATGCTGGGGTATTTCCTGGGGCAGAGCTGCTTACCCCACAGCCTCCGGATTGCGTCTCTTCCTGCCTGCTTTGTGCATTTCACTGCAAACTCATGAGACATGAGGGAGGAACTGAGTCTATTAGTTCTTTTTTTTTTTTTTGACAGAGTCTTGCTCTGTCGCCCAGGCTGGAGTACAGTGGCGCTATCTCAGCTCACTGCAACTTCTGCCTCCTGGGTTCAAGCAATTCTCCTGCCTCAGCCTCCCAAGTAGCTGGGATTACAGGCGCGTGCCACCAAGCCCGGCTAATTTTTGTATTTTTAGTAGAGACAGGGTTTCACCATATTGGCCAGGCTGGTCTTGAACTCCTGACCTTGCGATCCAGCCGCCTCGGCCTCTCAAAATGCTAGGATTACAGGCGTGAGCCACTGCACCAGGCCCATTAGTTCTTTTTAAATCTCTTCTTCTTCTTTTTTTTTTTTTTTTAATGCTTACCACTGTGTCTGGCACACAGCAGGCCCTTGTCTTAGCTCGAATTACCCCATAAGAAGACTAGGAATTCAAGTGCAGGCCATTTATTTGGGAGGTGACCTGAAGAGACACCAGTGGGGGAAGTGGAGAAAGCCAGTGAAAGATGTCTTATCAGGCCAGCTGCCCCCGGGGACTAACAGAAGCTCAATCTCCGGTTGGGGCGGGTAGGGGGGCGCTCTGGGAGAAGATAAAGAACACACTTCAGAGTGATCTTCCTCAAGGGGGTACATATCCACTGTTAAAGCAAACTAACTATGGCCTGAGAAGGACTCCTTCCTTCTGTTTCTGAGTCCTTGTGGATGAACGGTAACATAGCTTAATAGGCAGACAAGATTGAAATCCTAATTTAGGAGTATGCACCTGTAACAACAGCTGAGTCTCGGCCAATCCCAGCAGCCATACTTCAACCACTCACGGACTGGCGAGTGTTCAAACTGTGTTCAGATAAGGCAAACTCTGTAACCAATCCACCTGTTTCTGTACCTCACTTCTGATTTCTGCACATCACTTCCTTTTTTTTTTTTTTTTTTTTGTCTATAAATTTGTTCTGACCATGAGGCATCGCTGGAGTCTCTCTGAATCTGCTGTGATTCTGGGGCCCGCCTGATTCGCGAATCGTTCATTGCTCCATTAAACTCCTTTAAATGTAATTTGGCCAAAGTTTTTGCTTTAACACCACCAACACCCATCTGTTGGTGACTAAGGGGTGCTTCTGGGGGCACCAACTCTCCAGTACTGCCCACCTGTGCAAAGGCCATTTGCACAACCAGAACCAAGCCCTCAGTCCCTGTCTGCATGGCCTGCAGTCTTGGGCTCATAGACGTGGATGCGGAGGGATGTGGGCAGGCACCGCTCGCTCTGGCACGGCTCTCCCTGTTTGATAAGTAGATCTGAAGGAAAGGGCGTGCTGGGCTGAGCTGTTAGCACATTCCAAAGCCCTGAGGCTGGAAGGAGAAGCCTCGGGGGGCAGTAATTAGTTCTCAAAACAGCGGCGATGAGCGGTCTTCTTTGCGGCCTCCTGGATGGGCATGTTCCACGGATGAGTCTGGGTGGTGGAGCTCATGGTTCAGAGTCACGCTATCCCATGGGACTTTCTGATGATGGAAATGTTTCATATCTGCACTGGCTAAAACAGGAGCCACTGTGGCTGCTAAGTGCTTGAAATGTAGCAAGTGCAAGTGAGGAAATGAATTTTACGTTTTATTCAATGTTAATGAATTTAAGTGTAAATGTCCATAGGTAGATGTGGTTAGGGGCAGATACGGTTACTGTACTGGACAGGGCAGGGCTAGAGGCTCCATCCATCTCTCCTTTCGCTTCTCTGTCCTCTGCCACTAGAGCAATTATGAGCTCCCGTGACTGGGCATTACGGTGCCCAAAAACACATCACCTGGAATGCCACAGGGTCCTCCCCTTAGTGGCTGAGTTTGGTCCTCAGAGCCTTAGCCTTGTGTCCAGCTGCCACCTGCAGGATTTGGAGAGCAATGTGCAGAAGGTGTATTGATCCCTCGTCCCTGAGCTAGAGATGGCTGGTGCCTGGCAGCAGCCGAGCCCCCTCATCCTCACTGCCCATGCTCTGTGGAAACCCCTCTCCACAGCATCTGGCTGTATAGAGGATGAGTGGGGAGCACAACTCGCGACACATTCTCAAAACTCTTGGAGAGGGCTTAGTGGGGAACCCCCGGGCTCCCGGTAGCCATTTGTATGAAGTTAGCTTGTGGTAAGGGCCTTCATTTCAACAGGGGTTTGTGTCTCTGATGGTTAATTTGATGTGTCAACCTGACTGGGGCATGAGGTGCCCAGATATCTGGTTTTGACATTATTTCTGGGTGTGCCTATGAGGATGTTTCTGGGGGATATTGGCTTTGAGTCAGTACACTGTGTAAAGCAAGTGGCCCTCCTCATGAGAGTAGGCGTCATCTCATCCACTGAGGGCCTGCGGAGAACAGAAAGGAGGAGGAAGGTTCTCTTAGCCGATGGCTTGATCTGAAACACTGATCTTCCTCTGCCCTCTTCACTCCTGATTCTCAGGCTTTCAGACTTGGACTTTTTTTTTTTTTAGATGGAGTCTCGCTCTGTTGCCCAGGCTAGAGTGCAGTGGCCCAGTCTTGGCTCACTGCAACCTCCAACTCCTGGGTTCAAGCGATTCTCCTGCCTCAGCCTCCTGAGTAGCTGGGATTATAGGCGCCCACCACCACGCCAGGCTAATTTTTATATTTTTAGCAGAGACGGGGTTTCACCATGTCGGTCAGGCTGGTCTGAAACTCTGACCACGTGATCCACCTGCCTTGGCCTCCCAAAGTGCCAGGATTACAGGCGTGAACCACCACACCCAGCCCAGACATGGAGTTTAATCTCTACTATCAGCCTCCTGGCTCTCAGGCCTTCGAAAGACACCACTATTTTTCCCGGGTCTCCAGCTTGCAGACAGCAGATCCTGGGACTTCTAAACCTCCATAATTGTATGAGCCAATTCCTTACAATAAATCATGTATGTTTATATAGACATATATGTATTATAATCATACACACACACACACACACACACACCCTATTGGTTCTGCTTCTCTGGAGAACTCTCACTAATACAGGGCCCATTTTTAAATAATAAAAGGCAATTTCCCACAGGAGCTAGACATTTTCAGAGATGCTAGGCTTTCTGCAATAGGCCTCTACAGAAATTTTGGGATTGGAGGGCATGGCCTAACTCCAGACTCTAGGCCTAACTCATGGCCATGGAAGGACAGAAATTAAGCCTCATGGACAACTGAGAGATGGAACTAGGCTCTAGGTGTGGCCAGGCACCAAAGGCAAGTCACAGACCAGAAAGCCGCTTTCCACCAGAGGCTTTATTAGGACGCTGAGCCTCCCACCTGTGGGAAAATGGAGTCCTAATTCATGTTCTCCATGCGTGTAGAAACCCCAAGCTTAGAAACTAACATAAAAACATGTTTGGCTGGGTGCGGTGTCTCACGTCTGTAATCCCAGCACTTTGGGAGGCCAAGGCAGGCGGATCACCTGAGGTCAGGAGTTTGAGACCAGCCTGGCCAACATGGTGAAACCCTGTCTCTACTAAACAGAACAAAACAAAAATAATAGCTGGGCATGGTGGTGCACGCCTGTAGTCCCAGCTACTCGACTTGGGAGGCTGAGGCAGGAGAGTCGCTTGAACCTGAGAGGCGGCGATTGCAGTGACCTGAGATAGTGCCACTGCACTCTAGCCTGGACAAAGGAGTGAGACTTTGTCTCAAAAAAAAAAAAAAAAAGTTCGACTTCGTAGGGGATGCAGCAAAGACAACCTCAGAAACTTCTCTGTGAGGAAGTGTCCTTGACCCCACATAATGTATGAAAATACTTCAAGCATTAACTGCTGCTGAATAAGGACAAAAAAAATAGTAAAATATATGAGGAAGTTCAGCACTACTCATATATGGATTCATTCATTCATTCAGCAGTTTTTTTCTGGACACCTACTATGTACCCGGGGCTAGGGATATATCAGGGTACAAAACAGGTCCAAATCTTGCATTCTTATAGCTTATGTTCCAGTTGGGGGTGGCAGACAATATATAAGTCACGTACAGAGCAGACTTGATAATGATAAGAGCTACGAAGAGAAGTCAAGCACAAAAGGGGATTAGGAAATTGTGGAGGAGGATGTCACAATTTAAAATATCATGATTAGGGAAACCTCACAGAGAAGGTGGTGAGAAGGTGAGCAAAGTGGGTGTCTGGGGAAAGAGTATTTCAAGCTAAGGGAATGGCAAATGAAGATGACCTGAGGCAGAAGCATGACTGGAAGTTTCAAAACACAGCCAGGAGGTCAGTGCGACTGGAGGAGTGAACAAGAGGGAGATTAAAAGAGATGAAGCTAGAGAGGTGAGCCACATTGTGAAATTTTTTTATTTTTTAGGGTTTTATATGTTATTGCAAGCCAATAGTTTTAAGCAGAGGAATGACATGATCTGACTCATGTTTTAATAGGAGTCAATAGTTACTCTGGGATTTTTTTTTTTTTTTTTTTTAAGTAGAGATAGGGTTTCACTATGTTGGCCAGGCTATTCTCAAACTCCTGACTTCAAGTGATCTGCCTGCCTTGGTCTCCCAAAGTGCTGGGATTACAGGCGTGACCCACAGCGCCTGGCCTAGGATTTTTTTTTCTTTTTTTTTTTTTTGACTTGAATAACTAGATGGAGGGAATTGCTATTAACTCATATGGGAAGACCAAAGTTAGATAATAATTTTGTGAGAAGATACGGAATTCTGTTTTGTACAGTTCATGTGAGGATACTGGTAGAAAATTGGATAAATGAAATGAATTTAGAGCTGATGGAGGACATCTATGCTAGACATATAAATTGGAAGGTCACAAGCATGGAGACAGTATGAGAGTATGAGATCACTAAGAACTTGAGAGAATATATTAGGCTGGTGCAAAAGTAATTGCAGTTTTTAGAGTAGTGATCCAAAGACTGAGAACTCAGAGGGTTACAAGGCTATAGGGTTAGACAGTCCAAATATCCAACAAACAGGAGAACTTATTCCTAATGAACAAAAAAAATAGACTAATTTGAAAAGTAAGTATGCTGAAAGTGTTCAAGTAGTTAAAAGAGTAGCATCCATAACACACACAAAAAGATTATGAAACATGAGCAGATAGATATGATGAAAAAGAACCAGATAGAAATCATGCAAGTGAAAAATGTCATTCCTGAAGTAAAAATCTCAATGGATGAGTTGGACAGCAGGCTAGACACAGTTGAAGAGAAAGCCAATGAATCAGAAGACAGAATGGAAGAAATCCATCAAACTGAAAAACAGGAAGATAAAAATTTCCTCAATTTTTAGGACATAGGTGTTCGTATTTAGTGCTGTCTTTGGGTGAAAGCCCCCCTTCTTAAAAGCTAGGGGTCACTGTCCTAACCAGTGAAGCTTTTGAGTCCGAATCCAGAAATGGAACAAAATCCATTAGTTTTTGTTTTTGTTTTGAGACAAGGTCCCAATCCAAGGTTGGAGTTTTGTGGCATAATCAAAACTTAATGTAACCTTGAATTCCTGGGCTCAAGCAATTCAACCATCTCAGCCTCCTGAGCAGGTAGGATTACAAGTGTGTGCCACCACATTTGGCTTTTTCTTTTTCTTGTTCTTTTCTAACAGACAGGGTCCTGCTGTGTCACCCAGGATGATCTTGAGCTCCTGGTCTCAAGCTATCCTCCCACCTCAGCCCCCCACAGTGTTGGGATTACAGGCATGAGCCACTCTGTCTAGCCTGGAACAACATTCTTAGCAGAAAGGAAAAGGTAATTTATTTCTAGAATTAAGGAGTCACTGGCAGGATTGAAGTCCTCTGCTAATAAGAAGAGCTAACATTTATTGACTGCCTAGTGTGTGCCTGTCCCTGTTCAAAATACTTTACATGGGTCAGTAGCAGTTGGTGGCTCGGGGATGGGCTGAGGGAACAGGCAGTACCTCTGTAGATTAAGCGAAGCAGCTTCTCTCCATATCTGCTGGAGTTCTCCCTGATTTCATCTTCCCTCTCGGTTTCAATAGCTCCTATTTCCAATCTCTTGTCTTCAATGTTGCTGTAGTTTCTCTAGGGTATTGTTGGGTCAGTTAACCATCAATTCAATAGTCAAATAACTGTTTTTTTTTTTTTTTTTAATTCAGCAATTTCATTGTGCCAGGTTTTTATGTTGTAAAAGTAAGGGACATAGACATTGATTAGACATGGAGCTAAGCATCTGATTGGGGACCAGATACATAGCTCATTTCAATACCATGTGATGAGTGTCACCATGGGGATTATGGCAGGTGCCTTAGAAGCATGGCATCTTGAGAACAATGCCTCAGAAAACCAGTAGACCTAAATAAGTGGAAAAAAAAAAAGGGGGGAAGATTGCAAGGATTTGGCATTCCGGGTAATGGGAATAGCATGATCACAGGCATGGGAATGTAGAATTTTGATACATGTGGGAAATCCTAAATTGTAGCCTGAAGTGCAATCTGGGGAATGGCTCTCCATTTCACTGAGGACAAAGCCCAAACTTCTCAGCCGTGTGTATGATGTCTTTCGTGATCTGGCCCTAGCTTCATTTCTTAGCACCTGTCCCACCCACCCTCTATTCTTGCACCATATTGAACTACCTGCAGTGACCAACTCAGTGCCTGGCACATAGTAGTTTCTTCCATACATGTTCATTGAATGAATAAATGAGTGGCAGAAGACAAGCATGGAAAGGCAGGCAGTGGCCGAGCTGTGGAGGACTCTGCTTGGAGTGTCGAAACTGAGATGGTTTATGCACCTAGGCAAGGCTGACTGTCTCAGAGGACCCTGTGTATTCATCAGAGAATTCAGTTTCTGGGTCTTCAATATTCAGGCTTCTGCTGGAGTGGACTTTGTGTCCTCGAATTCTCTATCTTGTCTCTCCAACTAGATTGTGACTCTTTGAGGGCAGAGACCATGTCCAATGTCTCATCCAGTGTTGGACATCAGTACATGTTGAACTAAATCTGTTTGTAGAAAGAGCTGGAATTGCCTGTTTATATCTCCACAGAAAGGGGAAACATGAGATTTGATCTAGAGATGCCTGTCTGAGCATTAGAATAATCACAAAAGCTGAATTTAGAAGCCAGTCCCCCCTGCTGCTGGCTCAACCATGACAGCAGGGTGGATCCCCTGAAGCTGGCCACACCACAGTGGTCGCGTCTTCTCCCAGCAAGTGGTGCAAAGCTGTTGGGCAGTGAAGGGCAGAATAGGCCTTGTGAGGTTCATGGGCAGCGAGGCACTTTCCTCTACCAGCCAGACTGAGAGCAGTGAGCCTGAGGCAGAAGGATGGAGAGAGCTTTTTTCTTCTTCAAGTTCCATGGCAGAGAAAGCAAGATACTTCACTTCCCTAAGATTGGTTCCCTAAAAGATTGTGAGATGTGGGTGGAAAGCCCTTAGAATGCCAAAAGCAGGAAGCAGAGGAACATATCAGTTGTATTGCTTGTTAACCACTAGCATTGACTATTTACACCTGAAAGCAAATAGGAAACAGCTCAGAATGAAGAACTTCCTGGAAATAAGCACTACATAGAGGCAGAATAGTAGAGGAGTAAGAACACCAAGTTGGTGTTAGGCAAATCCAAGCTTGGTTTGAATCTGAACTCTACCACATACTGTGGGATTATGAGCTGGTTACTTTACCTTTGAGCCTTGGTTTTCTCATCTGTAAAACAGAGATAATGTTGCCAACCTATTTTGTAGTTGTGAAGACTCCATGAGATAATGGGTGTATAGCATGGTGGTTAGGAGCATGGCCTCTAGAATTAGACTCCCTGGGCCCAGACCTTGACTCCCATCACTTCCTAGCTGTGGTCTTGGACAAGTTACTTAAATCTCGGGCTCCAGTTTCCCATTCTCACAGTCAGGATAACAACAGTACCTACACCATTGGTTTGACGTGAGGCTTAAATGAATTTTATTTCATGTAAAGCTCTTAAAATAATCTTGGAACATAGTAAGAGCTCAACAAATCTTAGATGTTTCTGACTACACACAGCTTCCTGTCTGGCTCAATGAATTGAAGCCGTTACAAGAATCAGAGAAGATGTAGATCAATCAGTGTCATCACGAAAGCTTGGGTAAAAGAGGCCTAGAAGGGGGACAGAAACCAGAGAGAAGAGGGGACATTTGTTGGGGAATGGATTAAGCAGAAGCTTTGGAAATCAGAACAGCGAGGCTGGCCTGACCAGAAGATGTGCCAGGGTGGAGTTGAACGGCTGGGTCTTGTTTAAAATTAACTTAAGTAAATTTCTTTAAAATAGCCAGTTTCTATAACGTGGTGCAAATAACAACAGCTACCCCTTCCTGGGTGTTTGCATCGTGCTGAATGCTTCATATTTTAAAAATCTCCTTTCCTTCTCACAGCTATCCCCTGTGAAGAATAGTAGCTCTTATCAGATTTCTCAGATTATTTTATTTCAGTGAGAAATTCAGCTCAGAGCTAAACACTTGTTCAAGATCTCCTTGCTAGTGAGAGGCGGGACTGAGATTTGAACCCAGATTTGTTGAACCCATTCTGAGGTTCTCTGAGGCAGGAACAGTCCTACCACAGAGGAGTTGCTACAGAGCCAAAGTTCTCATGACGCCAAAGTTCTGGGGGAATCTACCTTGGAAGCTCTCAGACCCTCGCTGTATGTGGAACAGAAAGGCCACTAACAGTCACCCCTTGTGCTGGAGAGTTGGGCTCCAAGTTTCATTCCCAGCTAGTCAGTGCCAGTGTCTAAGTCTAGTGCGAGTCAGAGCTTTGACCTATCTAGTGAATAAACCCCATACGGTTCCAAGATGGCAGCCACAGGGCAGGGCAGCTCCCTGCCGGTGCATGATCACTAGGCCCTCGCGTCGCCAGCCCTGCAGGAGATACACATTCATGGTCTGTCAGCCGTCCCGCAGTACAGCTTCCCACCACACCTGATTTGAAGCAGCATCTGAAATGAGGCTGGGAACAATGCTGTGGAGGCAATTCCAAATCATTTCAAAGAAAGGTCAAGCTCTTTCCTCTTCCTTTCAGATAAGCAGATTTGTAGCTGTCCCTACCCCGTACTCCTTCTGTATAAAACCGACTTGAAGCTGCCTCCATTCAGTGTTGGCTGACCATTCCTGCTTTTAAGAGATTGAGGCCATCCTGGCCAACATGGTGAAACCCCATCTCTACTAAAAATACAAAACTTAGCTAGGCGTGGTGGCGTGCACCTGTAGTCCCACTGCTTGGGAGGCTGAGGCAGAAAAATTGTTTGAAACCAGGAGGCGGAGGTTGCAGTGGGTGGAGATTGCACCACTGCACTCCAGCCTGGCAACAGAGCGAGACTCCGTCTCAAAAAAAAAAAAAAAAACAACAAACAGTCCAGAGTAGAAAAATACTTGCTGAATTATCAACACAATAGAAATGAAAACCTATGTGCACACAAAAACCTATATGCTTTTTTTTTTTTTTTTTTTTTTTTTAGACAGAGTCTCACTGTCCCTCAGGCTGGAGTGCAGTGGTGTGATCTCAGCTCACTGCAACCTCTGTCTTCCGGGGTCAAGTGATTCTCGTGCCTCAGCCTCCTGAGTAGCCGGGATTACAGGCGCCCACCACCACGCCTGTTAATTTTTTTGTATTTTTAGAAGAGACAGGGTTTCACTATGTTGGTCGGGCTGGTTTCAAACTCCTGACCTCAAGTGGTCCGCCCGCATCGGCCTCCCAAAGTGCTGGGATTACTGTGCCCAGCCAAACCTACATGCAAATGCTTATTGCAGCTTTATTCACAATCTCCAGAAGCTGGAAGCATCCCAGTGTCCTCCAACAGGCTAACAATGGAACACTACTCAGCAACAAAGTATCGAATCACTGATCCACACAACATGGGCAAACCCCAAGTGCATTCATTATGTTGAGGGAAAAAAGCCGGACTCAAAAGGCCATACATGAATTCCATTTATATGACATTATGGAAAAGGAAAAGCGACGGGGTGGGAGAGCAGACTCGTGGTTGCCCAGGGTTAAGGGTTGGGGAGGTTCAACTACAAAGGGACAGCACGAGGGGAGTCTTTTGGGGATGATGAAAGTTTTGTATCTCAATTGTTGTGATGGTTGCATGATAGAACTGTATACCAGAGTGAATTTCATAGTATGTTAATTTTAAAAAGTCAAGCAACTGGGCTGGGCATGGTGGCTCACGCCTGTAATCCCAGCACTTTGGGAGGCCGAGGTGGGTGGATCACCTGAAACCAGCCTGGCCAACATGGTGAAACCCTGTTTCTACTAAAAACACAAAACATTAGCCAGGCGTGGTGGCACATGCCTGTAATCCCAGCTACTTGGGAGGCTGAGGCAGGAGAACTGCTTGAACCTGGGACGCAGAGGTTGCAGTGAGCTGAGATCGTGCCATTGCACTCCAGCCTGGGCAACAAGAGTGAAACTCTGTCTTAAAAAAAAAAAAAAGAGTCAAGCAACTGTTGAAGGTTTCAGGAAAAAATTGTAGTGAGGTGGGGAAGCAGGGAACTACATATAGATACAAGTTAATTTCGATGGATCCCCGAGAGAATAAAGGCTCACTGTATTCAGTAACAAACAAGCTTGCTGTTCTCAAAATATATCTGATAAAACTGGAGTTTGTTGGACTTCAGCTGCGTAAAGAACAGAGAAGTCACAGGTATGTCTGGTGTAAGAAATTAGACTTTGCTTCTAAGAAATTACACAGTCTGTGCTAGAACTAAACCCTTCAAGTTCCACGAGCCATTATCTGAGATGATCAGTGTCTGATTGCATCCTAGGAAAGTCCACAGAATTGCTGTCTTCAGTGGAATCCTGTCCCAAGGGGCATGCCCAACCTACAGGATGCACCCCAACGCTGTCTGTGAAACTTACTTGGATGAATGTTAAGATCAGTGCTTACCTGAGGGCCATGACTTTGTGGCTTAGATGATTCTTCCTTTGCCAGGAAGGTCAATTATATACTAAACTCTGAACATGTGCTGACTGTATGTCTTTCCTGGTTAAATGCATTGTTCTAATAAGTTCATCAACTATAAAACCTAGTGATGATGGATTGTTTTTTTCTCCCCTCACCTTGCTGCTGGAAGAAAGATAAAGCCAATGTAGGACTTGGGACGATCAGATCCAGAGTTAAAGTCAGGCTTCACAGCTGCCCAAATTAGCCAGGTTCTAAAGAAAAATCACGCGACCGACCTATTTTGCTCATAAACAATTTTATTTTTTTTCTCAGTATGTGCCCTTGAAGATTCCAAAATGTTGGAGTTTCTGATTCTCCTGGGACCAAAGGTAAAAGCATTGTATGGAAACACTCAACCTTGGCTCATTACTCTTCTGAGGAGCGAAGTCGGGAGGCCTCAGAGAGAGGGAGCTGACACTCACACCTTATTCCAAGATGGGTAACACAGTGAACAAAGAATTAGTAAAACATAGACTCAGTCTGTAGAGGGCTTCAAATATACATATTCTATATATATAAACCTGTTATATAGGATTTCAACTTATTGGTTTCCTTGTGATTGGTAATTAAAGTACAAATGAGAAAGATGTTGCACACTGCTGATTTCCCCTTCTCAGCCCCCCTCCCTCCCCAACATAAATAACATTACAAAGGTCAGCTGATCCTAAGAATTTTTGTTGTTGTAAATATTTTGTTTTAAAATTCATATTCCCCTTCCTCCCCTGCAAACTACCTCTGAGAGTTTGTAACATAGCAGCATGGAACGTACAAGACTGGGGACAGCATGGAGGTCTAACGGAGAGAGCGCAGAACGTTGCTTCTCACTGACGGGCACCAGATGAGCTTCTGCATTTCCACTGACAACAGAGGCTACGACAGGAAGCAGAGAATGAGCAATGCGGCTTCGTCCTCCTCCAAAGAGGAGGCTAGCTGGACCACTGAGAAAAGCCCTAAAGGCAGTGAGGTTTTTGGAGACAGAGCACAGCTCCAGAAATGTCTTGGCTCAGTATTTACACAATATCTTGAAGCTGCACTTTCCTTTTAAGAAATGTGTGTTTCTGAAGGTGCCTCTTCTGAGGCTGGTTGGGGGAAAGGAGAAACTGAAAAACAAACCAATTCCCGCATATGTAAAAGTCCTGTTATAAGTCTTAGTTATTTTCACACACATCATTAATAGTAGATACTGACAATGATTGGTTTCTTTTTTCTTTTTTTTCTTTTTTTTGAGAGCATGAGTAAAGAGAAAGAGAGAAAGAAGAAGTGCACTAAGGAGAGCGCCGTCCCTTCTTCAGCATTAAGTGACACTGGATGGTCTGGATTCGGTTCTTGGCCGGGACAAACTCGGGCTGAAGCTTCAATGTGGATTCATACCACACCAGTGCTTTTTCAAATTCTTCCTGTGAGGGTCAAGGAGACAAACGTGAGGGGATGGCATCACCAGGCTAAATATATACTGTGCCCTCTTTTTTCTCAAGAAGCACCTCTGTGCTAGGGACAACCCTGCAGCGTTTGCTCAATGGATCTCAGTCTCTGTGGAAAAGTCTGAGGTTCCTCTGGGAGGAAACAGCTGCCTTCATCCCCGAGGTATAACATCACAAAGGAAACTACGGCAGAGCCCAAGAACAAAAGGAAAAGGGGTAGAGCAGCTTTTACAAACCCAACAACAGTCGCAATTGTGGTAATAATAAGACCTAACAGTCCTGAGTGCCTGAAATGTGTCAGACACTGTGCTAGGTGCTTCATGAAATCCTTCCATTTAATCCTCACAGAAACCTCTAGAACTGTGCCTGACAAATGCCCATTATGCATCTGCCTAAATTTTCTAATGTAGCTAGAAAGACGGAAACTAAGTCAGGTATCTCAATTGGACTCGTACATTTTGAAGAGTTTTAAAATTCTCTTTAACATTTAAAAACTCCAACAAAGATTGGGAAATGATCCCTGCCATACTGAAGGTTAATCTTTTACTTAGAGTTACACTCTTAAAGAAGAGCCCAAATCAACTGGTTCAATGACTTCTAGCCAAATGAGAGACACAAGTCCTCGTTCATAGTAGCAAACTTCACGTTTACTGGGAGCAACAACAGATTCTTCAATTTAAGAAGCAGAGGGAAATCTGCATATTCGGCAATACCTCCCTGGCAAAATACTTCTCGCCTCTGAAGTCAAGGAAGCTGGCAGCCCAGGGCTGCTCACTCCGTAAGCCATTACTGAGAGCATCTTGGGAACAGCCCTATGTGTGATGCCACATTTTAGATGAAAGTGAATGGCATGATTCTCATGCTAAACTGGGTTATGACAGCTTTTAGGGGGTCCCCCTGGGATTTTCAGTTCTGAAATCAGTTCTTGCTTCTGATCAGAATGAGGGATCTGGATGACTTTGCCATTTTCTCTCTAAATGGTATTCCATGAAACTAGTGGAATTTCATCATTCATTAACTACTTGGTGAGCGCCTACCATGTGCCGAAAACACTGTGAGGCACCGGAACAGGGAGGTGAAGAGGAGTCTTGTCCTCAACAAGCCCATAGGCTAGAGGGAAAGACATATCCTTAAACAAAAAATTATAAAACAAGGTGAAAATCCAGCAAGAAAAACACGCACAGGGTGTCATGAGTGCGATGACAGGTACCTTAGCCCAACCTGGAAGCAACAGAGCATGTGTGTGTGTCTACATGGCATGTCAGGAGAGGTTCTCTGGAACAGGTGGTGTCTCCAGGAAATTGTAGGTAAATCTGACTCTGCTGTTGGTGTTCAACCCATGTTGAGGAACTACGTAGTTGCAAATACTTAGAAGAATTTCATGTATTATTTTTTTTAAACACCTCTCAAACCCTTATCCACAAAATATAACATTTTTTTTTGGAGCTAGCAATTTTAGACAAGTTTACAGGAGACTGGTGGGCAATGACATACTCAAAGAGGTTTTGAAATCAAAGAGGTGCTACTGTTTGGCAGAGTTGGTACATTCTGCTCACACCCCCATCTCACCATTGCCACGTAGACATTGCCCAGAGTGAAGTGGTTCACAGCAAAGTGTGGTGCGATCTCTACTGCCATGGTGGCCACTATGACGGCGTCATTCCAGAGCTTGGCATTGTGCAAGATGTTGGCCAGGCTAATCAGGGGCACATCCTGGGAGAAGAAGGAGAATGGTGAGAAGGGAAAACTGGGTTTTGAGCTTTTATTCTTGTTTTTGGTGATCATAAAGAATATAGTCGGTGCTTCCTGGTGAATGATGAGAATAGTGCCACTCAAAGTGCTTTTCTGCTATTTGCTACTGGTCTGTGATAGATAAGGTGCTTGTACCAGAATATCAATCAATTCCTTCTTTCATTGGCGGAGTCTTGCTTCGAAAACCAAACACAACAAAATGTCAGCTGAAGTAAACAATCTGCTGAATAATGTAGTTGGTTTCTTCTGGTGAAGCTCCTTGTCTCATTGCAGACTGCTAATAAAAAGTCTGTGTACTGTCCACAGACCACACTTGGAGTCATGCTGTCAGAAAGTCAAAATAATTTCTGCAAGAACCATCATATCATTAGGGGTTGGCAAACTGAGGCCTAACCTAGTCTGCTGCCTATTTTTAAAAAAGTTTTATTGGGATACAATCATTCCCAGTCCTGTACGTATTTCTGTGGCACTTTTCATACTACAATGCTAGAATTCAGTAGGTGCACCAGAGGCTGTCTGGCCTCCAGAGTCTAAGTGTTTTATTCTCTTGCCCTTTTCAGGAAGTTTGCTGACTCTTAGAGGTAGAGCTTCAGCCCTTCCCTATTGCCTAACAGTAGAGAGTACAAAATGATGGATGGAACAAGTAGTAATATTGTTGCAATACTGTTATCATCACAAATATCATTCCCTTTAAGTGCCTTACCTGAGCAATGCTACCTGTATCACGCCATATTGGGTTCTATAGCAGACACAGAAGAAACAGAAAAAAAGGACCCATCTTTGTGACAGCCATAGAATGCATGACCCTAGATGAGCTCATTGAAGTTCAATAAGGTGCCCAAATTCACAAAGCTAGTAAGAGGTAGAGCTGTGTTTAAAACTCAGCAATGCCTGGCAGTGAATCCTGTGTTCCTTCCATCATTCCATACACTGCCTTGATGAGCAAAGAAGACACCAGCCACGTCTTTAAAAAGTGTAAGATCTGGATTAATGCAGAACTCAGAACACATGGATACAAATGTGCTGATAAAAACCGCACTTTCTCACCCATCATAACAACAACTGGTCTTCCGGAAAAGTTTGGTGTCACACAGGGTTAGCTGGTTTGGTTTTTGTTTTGTTTTGTTTTGTTTTTGTGGAAACAGTACAAGTCAGACAAGGATCAGGGACTGACCAACGCATGTGAAGAAATGGAAATTCGCTTCTATCTCTGTGCTTGGAAGCAAGCTCAAGCCAAGAGGATAAGCAAAACAAGTCTAAGAGGTCACCAGGCCCCCGAGGACAAGCTAAACTCAGATTGACTTCTATGTGTCAGCCCACTTTGGCCAGTGCATTTGCTATATGTTGGGTGGCTCTGGACACAACAGAAAGGGGACTCAATGCAGTAACGTCTTACAGTGATCTGGAAGGCCTTCCCCACGTTCCAACCCGCTGAGGCTGGGGAGGCACGCAGCAGGGATAGTTCACAGGCTTGCTGGGGCACATGCCCAGTCAGAAGGTCTCCTGCCCCATTCTCTCCTTGTAACATGCCCTCACTGGCTGAGCATGAGGGAGGCTGGTTGAAAGGGCAGAATACACCATGGGGAATGGAAAGGACTAAGGGGCAGAAATTCCCACCTTCTGAGTCCCACTCACCTTCATCTGGTGTGGTGCATAGTGCAGAGCCTGGCGGAGGCAGTCGATTGCCTTCTTTCCTTGGCCTTTCACCCTCCAGTAGAGGGCTGCCATGCTGGAGAGGACCCAGGACGTCTGGTTCTGCAAAGGAATGTTAGCTAAGGCTGGTGTCCTTTCAAGAACATACTCATTTATTACCAAGATTAAGTTCAGTTACACAAGTCACGACCATTCAACTGAGTATTTACTGAATGCTGGCACTCTGCTTAGCACTTTCTGTTCCTCCTGTCCTTCATTAACCCTTAGAACAATCCTGTGAGCTTGATACTACTATTACAGCCCTTCTATAAATGAGAAAACGATGACTCAGAGAGGTTAAGTGTCTTGCCTAAGTTCACTCAACTACTGAACAGCAGAACTATATCTCATATCTATGTTCTATTTTATTTAACTTTCTGAATAGGTAACATATTCACATGTTTTAAGAACCACAAAGTATACAAAGTTATACCATGAAGTCTACCTCCCATCCTTGTCTCTATGGTAGACAAGTAAACGCTATTTTTAGTTTCTTACGTTTCCTTCTAGAATTTCCTCCCCTCCCCTCCCCCCTCCTCTCTCCCTCTTTTTCCCCCTCCTTCCTCCCCCTCCTCTCCTTTCCTTTCTCTCTCTCTCTCTTTTTTTTTTTTTTCCTGAGACTGAGTCTCTCTGTCACCCAGGCTGGAGTGCAGTGGCATGATCTCAGCTCACTGCAACCTTCATGTCCCGGGTTCAAGTGATTCTTGTCTCAGCCTCCCGAGTAGCTGGGGTTACAGGTGTGCACCATCACTCCTGTCTAATTTTTGTATTTTTAGTAGAGACAGGGTTTCGCCATGTTGGCAGGCTGGTCTCGAACTCACGACCTCAGGTGATCCACATGCTTCGGCCTCCCAAAGTGCTGGGATTACATGAGCCACAACGCCTGGCTGGATTATAACAATTTAATCTCCGGCCAGAAATATGTAAGTATCACCACTTCCTTATAGCCCCATCACAGAGTTTGTTACTATACTCTTAGGCCTTTGCCAATCTGATGGGTGAGAAATGTGGTTTTAATCTGCATTTCCCTTCTTATGAGTGGAGCTGACCATTCTTTCATATTTGTTAGCCTTTTGTACGTCTTTTCTGTAAACTATCTGCTTTTATATTTTAATTGTTCTGTGAGGCTTTTGTCTTGTCTGTTGGTAAAAAGTTCTTTATATTTTAGGGAGATCATCCTTGCCTATGATTTACAGATACGTTTCCTGAGTTTGAAGTCTGTCTTTCGACTTACGGTACTTTGTGTGATGCAGATTTTGATTGCTACAGAATTTTTTTTTTTCATGATCTTCAATGACTTCTGGATTTTCCAGTTGTAGTTAGGAAGCCCTATCTCATTCCAAGGATATCAAGAAATTTTACTGGGCCAGGTTTGGTGACTCACAGCTGTAATCTTAGTGCCTTGGGAGGCCAAGGCAAGAGGAGATCAGCCTGGGCACCACAGCAAGATCCTGTCTCTACAAAAAATAAAAAATTTAGCTGGGCATGATGCTGTGCATCTGCAGTCTCAACTACTCAGGAGGCTGAGGCAGGAGGATCACTTGAGCCCAGGAGTTTGAGGTTACAGTGAGCTATGATCACACCACTCAATGCACTTTAGACTGGGGGAGACAGACTGAGACTCTGTCTCTTAAAAAAGCAAAAGAAATAAATATTTTACCATTTCCCCTATAGAATTTTTATAATTTCATTTTTTACATTTAAATATTTGATCCATTTGAAATTTAATCTGCTATAAGGTAAAAGATATGGCTCCAACTTAATTTTTCTCCAGATAGCTACTAATTTGTCTCAAAATTTAATTAATAATTCACCTCTCTCCCCAGTGAGATACTACCTTTACTACAGATAAAACTACAGTATTTAATTTAGGCTGAATTTTGAATTTAGGTCTAACTTTGGATTTTTAAAATCTATTTCATTTGCAACTTTTGGTTGATCTCTGACTCCCAGCCATTACAGAAGAGGCACTCAGAAGACACAACTGCTTGTCTGATTTCGGTTTTCAATAACATTTTTGTTAATTTTAGAATTCTACATTGTCAGGGAGTATAGTATTTACCTTCTGACCTATCACCCTATGCCTCACCTTTGTTTTAGTATTGGTTTTACAGCTGAATATAATCAGTGATCACTGACATTACCTTTATGTGTTTTTCCCAATCATCTCCTGGTTGGCTAAAGCTCATCTTCTAATAGTTTCCTCAAGAAGGGCTCATAGGAACAATATTCTTTGAGATCACTGCTATGGGTTGAACTATGTTCCCCCAAATTTCATATTTTTAAGTCCCAATCCCCTGTACCTCAGAATGTAACTGTATTTGGAGGCCTTCAATGCAGTGATTAAGTTACAATAAGGCTATTAGAGTGGGGTCCTAACTCTAAATGACTGGATTTGTATGAAGGAGTTAGAAGAGGAGAGACACACCAGGGTCCTATGTGCACAGAGGGACAACCATGTGAAGAGGCAGCATGAGGCCAACTGCAAGCCAAAGAGAGAGGTCTCAGGGGAAACCAACCCTGCCAGCACTTTGATCTCAGGCTTCCAGCCTCCAGACCTGTGAAATAAATTTCTGCTGTTGAAGCCACCCTGTCTGTGGTATTTTATTCTAGTGGCCCTAGCAAACCAATACACTCATATATGTTGAAAACTTTCTGTCTGGTGCTTTCAGAGCTAAAAGACAGCTTGGTTGGATTTAAAACCACAGCTTAGTCTTTCTTCAAATAATGTATTGGCATTTCTGTATTGCCTCTTGGTGTGGAATGCTGCTGAGAGAAACCTGAAGCTAGCCCGACTTGTTCCTCCTTGTTAAGTGACTTGCTCTTTTTGACTGGTATTCTGAAAGGATTTTAAATAAAATGATCTTAGGCCGGGTGTGGTGGCTCACACCTGTAATCTCAGCACTCTGGGAGGCTGAGGCAGGCGGATCACTTGAGGTCAGGAGCTCGAAACCAGCCTGGCCAACGTGGTGAAAACCCATCTCTACTCAAAACACAAAAATTAGCCAGGCGTGGTGGCAGCTGCCTGTAATCCCAGCTACTCAGGAAGCTGAGGCAGGAGAATCACTTGAACCTGGGAAGAGGAGGTTGCAGTGAACCAAGATTGCACCACTACACTCCAGCCTGGGTGACAAAGCGAGATTCTGTCTCCAAAAAAAAAAAAAAAAAGATATTTATTTAATGCTAATATTTGACACACAAAAGAACATAAATCATTAAATACATGTATAATATATAATTTCTTCTTTTTTCTGAGGCAGCTCTTGCTCTGTCCCCTAGGCTGGAGTGCAGTGGTGTGATCATAGCTCACTGCAGCCTTGAACTCCTGGGTTCAAATGATCTTCCTGTCTCAGCCTCCCACCTCAGCCTCCTGAGCAGCTGGGACTACAGGCATGCACCACCATGCTTGGCTAATTTTTAAATTTTTTGTAGAGATGTGATCTTGCCATGTTGTCCAGGCTGGTCTTGAACTCCTGGGCTAAAGTGATCCTCATGCCTCAGTCTCCCAAAGTGTTAGGATTATCGGAATGCGCCACCGTGCCAAGTAAATATAAAATTATATAACATAGTTAAATAGTAAGTATATAACTATGCAAAACATATTCACGCTGTAAAACATACAATAATGAATATTCCAGAAATGACCACCTTACTGAAAAATGAACTTGTATTTACCGATGTGTTCTTACACCATTCCATCCTCACCCACTATTCTAAATGTTATCTTTAGTATTCCATTACACCTTTTAAACATAGTTCTATCTCTGACATACATGTATACTTGATTCAACAATATACATTAGTTTACTTCTTCCTGCACTTTATGAAAATGGTACAGTAGTTCCTCCTACTTGAAGGGGATACATTCCAAGACTCACAGTGGATGCCTGAAACCATGGATAGCATCCAGTTTTATATCTACTATGTTTTTTTCAATCTGATAACTGAGAGGCAGGGAGCATCTACAGTGTGGATACACTAGGTAAAGGGATGATTCACATCCCGTGTGGACTGAGCCCAACAGCAGGTGGTTTCATCATGCTACTCAGAATGGTGGGCAACTTAAAAACTCATAAATTATTTTTTTTTGAATTTTCCATTTAAAATTTTTGGACCATGATCGACTGTGGATAACTGAAACCGTGGAAAACGAAGCCGCACATAAGGGGGGGACTATGGCATACTGTATGTAGACCTGTTGAACTTGGGGCTTTTTATTCAACATTGTATTTCTAAGATTCATTCATGTTGTATTTATTCAATTCCCTGCTACACAATTAAATGCTCATTAAGTTGAATACACTACATGGTATTTATCCATTTTCTGTAGATGGGCATTTAGATTGCTTCCTGTTTGTCTCCTGTTAGAGTCTAGAATAGATACTGAAGAGTAGAATTTCTGGGCCACAGGATATGCATATGTTCAAAACAAGAAACAAAAAACAAAAAAAACAAAACAAAACCCCAGAGATTGCCAAATTGTTTCCCAAAGGCACTATGCCAGCTTACAGCCCCATTAGCATTGTTTAAAAGGACCTCTTGATCCATATCCTTCTTAACCCTAGGTATTATTGGTGAGGGGAAAATGGTATCTTCCTGTGGTATTATTTTGCATTTCCTGATTACTAGTGAGATTGAGAATTGTTTCTTATGTTTATTCATCACACAGATCACTTCTGTGAAATGCCTGTTAATATCTTTAATGCATTTTTCTATTTTATTACTTTTCATGAATTTATATGTTTCATATATTAATCTTTTGTAGATTAAATGTGTTACACATGTGTTCTCTCTGGCCTGCCTCTCTTTAATTAAACAAATTAAACTTTAATATACTTGAATTCATTAACATTTTCTTTTATAGTTATTTTGTGTCTTCTTTAAGAAGAAAACTTTCCTTACTCCATAGCCAGAAAGGTC
Source organism: Papio anubis (assembly GCF_008728515.1). NCBI lineage: Eukaryota > Metazoa > Chordata > Mammalia > Primates > Cercopithecidae > Papio > Papio anubis. The sequence goes on from NC_044987.1 coordinate 106,043,267, forward strand.
ATCTCCTGTATTTTACTCTAATTTTTAACATTTTGTTTTTGATACTTGAGTCCTTAATTCATGTGGAATTGAATTTTTGTGTCAGATATGAAGATTGAAATTAACTTAAGCAATTGCCCCAGTACTATTTCTTGAACAGTCCCTTCTCTTCCCACCAATTTTCAATATTACTTTTTAAATATATCACAGTTCTGATGTCAGAGCAGAGGTCCCTAACCTTTTTGGCACCAGGGACTGGTTTCATGGAAGACAAATTTTCCATGGATGGGGTAGGGGGTGGTTTCTGGATGATTTGAGTACATTACATTTATCGTGCCCTTTATTTCTATTATTATTACATTGTGAAATAATTATACAACTCACCATAATGTAGAATCAGTGGGAGCCCTGAGCTTGTTTTCCTTCAACTAGATGGTCCCATCTGGGAGTGATGGGAGACAGTGACAGATCATCAGGCATTAGATTTTCATAAGGAACTTGTGTGCAACCTAGATCCCTCGCATGTGCAGTTCACAATAGGGTTTGCATTCCTATGAGAATCTAATGTAGAGGAGGCGGAGCTCAGGCAGTAATGCGAACGATGGGGAGTGGCTATAAATACAGATGAAGTTCATCTGCCACACACCTCCTGCTGTGTAGCCCTATTCCTAAGAGGCCACAGACCACTACCCATCTGTGGGGAGCTGGACCCCTGTATTAGAGTCTATCTCTGGGCTTTCTATTTAGTCTTCCTAGCTGTTTTTATTTATGCTTGAGCAAATAGCATAATGTCTTGTTTTATTAAAAAAGTAAGGCAATTCTCACTTTATTTTTCTTTTCAAGAGTGTCAGGTCTATTCTTCATGCTTTACCTTTCCATATAAAGACCTGCTTTTCAAGTGCCATAAAAAAACCCTGCTGATACTTTGATTATAATAGCATTGACTCTATAAATCAAATTGGGGAAAACTGACATGTTTACAACATGTGTCTTCTTATCCATGAACATTATATATGTTTATTTAGGTTGTTTAAAATGCTTTTTGATAAAGTTATATCTCTTGCTGCATACAAGTCTTGATAATTTTTGTAAGATTTATTGACAACTTTATATTTTTATAATGAGGTATATTTTTAAAAATTACACTTTTAAGTTTTGTGCTGCTGTACAGAAATGCAACTTTTTATTTATTGAGTTTACAGGAAGCCACTTTGAGAAATATATTATTTCTAAAAAACTATCTGTGGAGTCTTTGGGGTTTACTATACAGATAATCATATCATCTCTGAATGATATTTTGTTTCGTCTTCTTTATACTTATGCCATTTCTTTCTTTCTTTTTTTGAGATGGAATCTTGCTCTGTTGACCAGGCCGGGGTACACTGACGCAATCTCGGCTCACTGCAACCTCTGCCTCCCGGGTTCAAGTGATTCTTCCGCCTCAGCCTCCTGAATAGCTGGGATTACAGGCCTGCGCCACCACGCTGGCTAATTTTTGCACTTTTAGTAGGGAGGGGGTTTCACCATGTTGATCAGGCTGGTCTCGAACTCAAGTGATCTGCCCACTTCGGCCTCCCAAAATGCTGGGATTACAGGCGTGAGCCACTGCGCCCAGCCTAATTTATTTTTATTGATTTACTATACTTGCTAGGAGTTTCAGTACAAGGTTGAAAAGAAATGGTGATTCTTTTTCCTGATTTCACGGAATTATTTTTCATATTTCCTCATTAAGAATCATCTTTGAAGTAGATGTGTTGTTGATTATTTTCACCACATTAAGGAAGTTACTAAGTTTTACACCATAAATGGGTATTAATTATATCAAATGCAATCTACTGAAATGATTTCACGGTTTTTTTTCCTTTAATGTGGTGACTCATATTTTATGTTTTCCTAGAGTTAGACCATTTTCAGTATTTCTGGGATAAACCCAACTTGGTCAAGGTATATCTTTTTTTAAAGAAATGTGCTGCTGGATTCAGTCTGTGAACATTTTGCTCATGATTTTGATACCTAAGTTCACGAGTAAGATTAGTGCTAACTTAAAAATTATATATGACAACATATATATATATAATTTTTCTTTCTCATAATGTCTGATTTTGTTGTAAAGGTTATACCTGCCTCAAGGAATTAACTGGTACTTCATCCCTTATTCTAATGTCTGGAAATCTGTTTATATTAGGATGAGGTATTTCTCAAAAGTTTGTAGAATTCACACTTGCAAAATCAACAGATCTTGTTGTATTCTTTGTGAGTTTTTTTTTTGTTTTTTTTTTTTTGAGACGGAGTCTTGCTCTGTCACCCAGGCTGGAGTGCAGTGGCCGGATCTCAGCTCACTGCAAGCTCCTCCTCTCGGGTTCACACCATTCTCCTGCCTCAGCCTCCCGAGTAGCTGGGACTACAGGCGCCCGCCACCTCGCCCGGCTAGTTTTTTTGTATTTTTTAGTAGAGACGGGGTTTCACCGTGTTAGCCAGGATGGTCTCGATCTCCTGACCTCGTGATCCGCCCGTCTCGGCCTCCCAAAGTGCTGGGATTACAGGCTTGAGCCACCGCGCCCGGCCTCTTTGTGAGATTTTTCAAAAACTTACTACTTAAATTTATTTGAGAATTATAAGATCCTTCAGGTTTTCTTTTTGTTCTTGAATCAGTTTAAGTCCATTACATTTTTCTAAGAAACCATCTACTTTTTTTCAAATTTATTGCCATAAAGTTGCAATTATATGCTTTTCTTATCTCTTAATTTGATATAAACGTAGTTTTGTTTCACCCTTTTCCTTGACATTGAGTATTTGTACTTTCTTTTTATCTTAATTTTGCCAAAAGTTTATTTTACTACTTGTTTCAAAGAAACAACTTTTGGATTGTTCATCTTCTCTATTGTATCTTTGTTTTCTATTTCATTGATTTCTACATCTAGTAACAGAACTTAGGAATACACAAATCGAAAGCTTACAGCACTAAAATAAGATATAAGCAAATTCATAATTATTAATATAGTTGAATATTTTAGCCTCTCAATAACTTATAGAAGACCAAAAAAATCATTAAAACATAAACAATACTATCATGAACTTAACCTAATTGATACTTCTAAAATGCTCTACCTAACAAAAGCAGAAGACAATATTCCTTTCTAGTGCACATGAAACATTAACCAAGATAGGCCATATTCTGGCCCATAAAACAAGCTTGAATTAAGCTGAAAAGAATTCAAATCATACGAAGTATGTTCACTTACTACAAGAGAATTAAATTAGCTATCAATTAAAGAAAGATATCTAGCAAACACCCAAACAGTTGGAAACTAAATATCATACTCCTAAATAACTCATGGGTCAAAAAAATCACAAGGAAAATTATAAAGTACTTTGAATTGAATGAAAATGAAAATATGACAATTAAATTTGTCATAAGCTTACAGGAAACTTTTAGCACTGAACATCTACATTAGAAAAGAAGACAGGGATCAAGTCAATAATACAAGCTTACATTAAAACCCTAAAAAAAAAAAAACTATTAAAAACCTAAAAAATGCAAAGCAAATTAGGTCGTAAGCAAGCAGAAGACAAGGAAATTACAAAGATAAGAGCAGACATAAATGAAAGAGAAAACAAAAAGATAGTGAAAAGTCAGTGGATCCTCAAACTGATTATTTAAGATCAGTAAAACTGGCCAAGCATGGTGGCTGTAATCCCAGCACTTTGGGAGGTCACAGTGGGCGGATTGCTGGAGCTCAGGAGTTTTGAGACCAGCCTGGGCAACATCGTGAAATCTCGTCTCTACTAAAACTACAATAAATTAGCCAGGCGTGGGGGTACATGCCTGTAATCCCAGCTACTCAGAAGGCCGAGGCATGAGAATCGCTTGAATCCAGGTGGCAGAGGCTGCACTGAGCTGAGATCACACCATTGCACTCCAGCCTGGGCGACAGAGTGAGACTCTGTCCCCAAATCCCCCAACAAAAAAAAGTCAATAAAATTCATAAACTTCTAGTGAATCTGATCAGAAAAAAAAGAGAAAAGATACAAAGTACCAACATCAGGATTAAGAGAGGGTCTATTACCACAGATCCTACAGATAGTAAAAGGATAAGAAAATAATATGAAGAACTTTATGTCAATAAACAATTTAAATGAAATGAACAAGTCCCTTGAAAGACACAATTGCCAAAGATCACCAGAGAAGAAAGAGATAATTTGAATAGCCCTATATCTATTAAAGATATTAGAGCTATAATTAAAAACCTCCCACAAAGAGAACTCTAGGACCAGATGGCTTCACTGGCAAATTCTACCAAATATTTAAGGAATTCTCTACAGACTTTTTCAGAAAACTAAAGTGAAGGAAACACCTCCAACTCATTAAACAAGGTCATTATTATCCTGATACCAAAACTTCACAAAAACATTGTAATAAAAAAAACCACAGACCAATATCCCTCATGAACATAAACACAGGTACAAACTGACTGACTTATCCAAAATAGAGGGTGTTTATATCGACAGATTTGTAATTTCTAACTGTAGATCTATCTTTCGTTTGCTTTACATATTTTGAGGGTATTTTATTGAATATGTATAAGTTTAGAATTGGTATATCTTTCTGGTGAATTAAACATTTTATCATTATGTAGTCATTCTCTCTACTCCTAATAATTTTTGTTTTGAAATATATCTTGTTCAGGTAATTAATATAACTATGCCTACCTCCTTTTTATTAGTTTGTACCTGGTATTTCTTTTCCAACTTTTTAACATTTCTATTATGTTTTAGGTGTAGTCATAAAAATATGTAGTTCCTTTAAAAGTTTTCCAATTCGACATTATTGTCAATGCTATATTATAGATAATTTTTTATTTGTCCAGATTCTTGAATTTTTTTTTTTTGCGTTTTCTTGTATTGATTTTTTTTTGGCTCATCCTCTTCTTATTTCATTATTTTATCCTCATAGGTTTTAGATTTGTGCATTCTTTTAATGATACCCTTACATTTTACTGTAAAAATTCAACAAAGTCTAAACAAACTATTTGCTATTTTGTAGTTCTACTATAATGTATGTAGGTATGGATTTCTTTTTATTTTTCCAGCTTGGAATACATGGTACTTCCTAAGTCTGTTGATTCATTTGTCTCCTTGTCTCTATAATATTCCATGTAAATTTTTTATGAAGCTTGCAATTCACTATTTAATTATGTCTGATTCATGTAACCCATCAACTGAATATCTGACTTACACAATTTATTTTAGTTTAAGATGTGCTAATTTGCCTTTTAAATTTACCTACTCATTTCTGATGCTATTTGTTTTCTCATCTTTGTAATCACATCATTTAAATGTTTTATAATGAAAAATTTCAAGTATATACAAAAATAAAGGAACTACTTTTTTTTTTTTTTTCTTTTTTGAGGTGGAGTCTCGCTCTGTCACCTAGGCTAGAGTGTAGTGGTACAATCTTGGCTCATTGTAACCTCTGCCTCCTGGGTTCAAGCTATTCTCCTGCCTCAGCCTCCAGAGCAGCTGGGATTACAGGCCTAAGCCATCACACCTTGCTAATTTTTTGTATTCTTAGTAGAGACAGGGCTTCACGATGTTGACCAGGCTAGTCTCCAACTCCTGACCTTGTGATCCACCCACTTCAGCCTCCCAAAGCCCTGGTATTACAGGCATGAGCCACCACGCCAGGCCTGGAACTACTCTTTTTAAAGTTGCACTTCTGGCTGGGTGCAGTGGCTCACACCTGTAATCTCAGTAATTTGGGAAGCCAAGGTGGGAGGACTGCTTGAGGCCAGGACTTTGAGACCAGTCTGGGCAACATAGCGAAACTACATGTTTACAAAAAAATTTAAAAATTGGCTTGGTATGGTCCATGCCTATCATCCTAACTACTTGAGGGGTTGGAAGATGGGGCAGGGAGGATGTGGCAGGAGAATCACTTGAGCACAGGAGTTTGAGGCTGCAGGGAGCTATGACTGTGTCACTGTACTCTCGCCTGGGTGACAGATGGAGACCCTGTCTCTTTAAATTACATACATAAATAAACAAAACAATATAATGAACCCTCACGTGCTCATCATTCAGCTTCAACACTTATCAACTCATGGCCAGTGTTGTTTCATCTATACCCTCGTCCATGTTAATGTGAAGCAAATTCTAGATTTCATATAATTTCACCAGTAAATTCTTTAGTGTGTGCCTCTAAAAGATAAAAACTCACGTTTAGAACATAAGCTTATCTACATTATGCCTAAAGAAGTGAAAATGATTCTTTAATATCATCAAGTATTCAGTTGGTGTTCCTATGTCCCCCAAGTGTCTTACAAAAGCTTCGTTTTGCTTTTACAATTTGAATCACAATCTAAATGAGCTCCATACATTGTAATTAGCTGCTTTCTCCTTAAATCTGTTGTGATCTCTGAAGTCCATCTTCATTAGTGTTTTTCTTTACAAATTTATTTTTGTAGAAGAAATAGGGTTATCTGTCCTGTAGGTTTCCAGCATTAGACTCAGCTACTGCATCCTCATGGTACCATTTAATGTGCTCCTTTGTTCCCTGTTATTTCTTGTAAATTGTAATTAGACAAGTGACTGGTTTAGATTTAACTTTTGGGGGAAGAGTAGGGACAAAACTACTTTATAGGTAGGGATGTGTACTTCTAATGATACGTACTTACTATCTGGGTGTCTCTATTTGAGATGTTAGCAGCCAGTGATGATCACTGCCGAAATTCATTAAGGGTTACAAAACTGTAATATTCTAATGTTACCACTTTCAGTTTATTAATTGGAATATTCCTAGAGAGACTTTTCCTCATCAGTTACTTACTCCCTCAAAAAAATTAATTTAGAAAAGGAAGGATACATGCTTTTTACTTTTAATTATATCTACATTGAAAAAAAAAAAAAACTATTCCCATTTGTTATGGTTTGGCTGTGTCCCCACCCACATCTCAATTTGAATTGTATTTCCCAGAATTCCCATGTGTCGTAGGAAGGATCCAGGATGAAGCAACTGAATCATAGGGGCTGTTCTTTCCCATGCTATTCTCGTGATAGTGAATAAGTCTCATGAGATCTGATGGGTTTATCAGGGGTTTCCGCTTTTGCTTCTTCCTCATTTTTCTCTTGCCACCGCCTTGTAAGAAGTGTCTTTTGCCTCTGCCATGATTCTGAGGCCTCCCCAGCCATGTGGAACTGTAAGACCAATTAAACCTCTTTTTGTTCCCGGTTTCGGGTCTGTCTTTATCAGTAGCATGAAAACAAGATAATACAGTAAATTGGTACCAGCAGAGTGGGGCACTGCTGAAAAGATACCTGAAAATGTGGAAGCGACTTTCAAACTGGGTAACAGGCAGAGATTAGAACAGTTTGAAGGGCTCAGAAGAAGACAGGAAAATGTGGGAAAGTTTGGAACTTCCTAGAGACTTGTGGTGTAGCTTTGCCAAAAATGCTGATAGCAATAAGGACAATAAAATTCAGGCTGAGGTGGTCTCAGATGCAGATGAGGAACTTGTTGGGAACTGGAGCAAAGGTGACTCCTATGTTTCAGAAAAGAGACTGGTGGCATTTAACCCTGCCTAGAGATTTGTGGAACTTTGAACTTGAGAGAGGTGATTTAGGATATCCGGTGGAAAAAATTTCTAAGCAGCAAAGCATTCAAGAGGTGACTTGGGTACTGTTAAATGCATTCAGTTTTATAAGGGAAACAGAACATAAAAGTTTAGAAAATTTGCAGCCTGACTATGTGATAGAAAAGAAAAACCCATTTTCTGGGGAGAAATTCAAGCCAGCTGCAGAAATCTGCATAAGTAGCAAGTAGCCTGATGTTAATCCCTGAGACCATGGGGAAGATGTCTCCAGGCCATGTCAGGGAACTTCACGGCAGCCCCTCCCATCACAGGCCCAGAGGCCCAGGAGGAAAAAGTGGTTTTGTGGTCTGGGTCCAGGGTCCCCATGCTGTGTGCAGCCTAGGGACTTGGTGCCTTCTGTCCCAGCCACACCAGCCGTGGCTGAAAGGGGGCTGACATATAGCTTGGGCTGTGGCTTCAGAGGGTGGAAGCCCCAAGCCTTGGCAGCTTCCATGTGGTGTTGAGCCTGCAGGTGCACAGAAGTCAAGAATTGAAGTTTGGGAACCCCCACCTAGATTTCAGAAGATGTATGGAAAGTCCAATTAAACCTCTTTTTGCTCCCAGTTTCAGGTATGTCTTTATCAGCAGCAAGAAAATGAATTAATACACCATGCATTCTCCAAGGTACAATTATCACTGCAAATTCAGTAGTTTAATTGTACGTGATGCATTTCATTCACTGCAGTTATTATCCTCCTGTTGCTCAAACTGTCTTATGTCTGGCCAACGGGACCCTATTCAAGTTCACTCCAAATTCTTTTGATACAACCTTTGTTGTCATTGCCAGCTTCCTTGCTTTCCCAGACTTGGTAGAAGCTTTTTCTCCAAAGAATACTGGCTCAAATACATGGTAGAAGCTATTTCTCCAAGGAATACTGGTTCACCTAGATTGTGACCTTTAGGTACCATTTTCCACTAAAATGGAAGCTAAAGTCCACAATCTAGAGACTAAAGGTGCTTATTAATACTGGACCTGTCACTACCTCTAGTTTTTTCAGCAAATAAAGCTAGGACGTTTGTATTTTAAAAATGATAAAACACATCAGAATTTGTACCAATATTCCCAATTCAGGACCACAGGTGTTAACATCATCATTCTCACATCTGTATCTCCTTTCATCTCTACCGAAAATTCCAGTTCTCAACACCAAAAAAGAACTCATTCATTTCACAATACATACACTTAGAATCTCAGAAGAATACCATCAATATCATTAACAACATTATTGAAAATAGTACAGGTTGAGTGTACATAATCTGAAAATCTCAAATTTGATATGCTCCAAAATCTGAAACTTTTTGAGCACCAATGTGATAACCGAAATGCTCATTGAACATTTTGGACTTTCACATTTGGAATGCTCAAGCAGAATAATGCAAATATTCAAACATCCAAAAATATCTGAAATTGAGGCTGGGTGTGATGGCTCACACCTGTAATCCCAGCACTTTTGGAAGCAGAGGTAGGTGGACTGCTTGAGTCCAGGAGCCTGGGCAACACAGGAAAGACCTTGTCTCTATTAAAAAAAATTTAAAAATTAGCCGGGCATAGTGGCACATACCTATAGTCCCAGCTGCTTGGGAGGCTGAGGAGGAAGAACTGCTTGAACCTGGGAGATCATGGCTGTAGTGACTGGTGATCACTCACACCTTTAGCCTGGGCGACTGCTTTCCTTATAAAACGGAATGCCTTTAACAGCACCCATGACACCTCTTGAATGCTTTGCTGCTTAGAAATTTCTTCCACCAGATACCCTAAATCATCTCTCTTAAGTTAAAAAAAAAATCTGAAATTCAAAACATTTCTGGTCCCAAGCATCTTGGATAAAGGCTAATCAATCTGTAGAAGGTTTTCTTTGGTTCTTAGGGTAAATCTCATTAGGGATGTATTGTCAAATACAGTTGACCCTTGAACAACACAGGTTTGAACTGTGCAAGTTCACTTATACATGGATTTTTTTCAAAAAAAGTTAGACCAAGCGTGCTTGCCTCTCTTGCCTCCCCTTCCGTCTTCTTCACATCTTGTGCCTCTAATACCCCAGAAATAGCAAGACCAACCCCTCCTCTTCCCTTCCTACTCCTCAGGCTACTTAACATGAAGATGGTGAGAATGAAGACCTTCAAGATGATCCACTTCCACTTAATGAATAGTAAATATATTTTCTCTTCCTTATGATTTTCTTAATTTTATTTTCTATAGATTATAAGAACACAAAATACATATATAAAATACGTATTAAACGACTGTTTATGTTATCATAAGGCTGTCAGTCAATAGTGGGCTATTAAGTTTTTGAGGAGTCAAAAGTTATATGTGGATTTTAAACTGTGTAGGGAGTTGGCACCCATAACTTCCATGTTGTTCAAGGGTCAACTGTAATTGTGTTTTAAAGTCACTTGGAATAATTTCTCTTGAAAATTCCCCTTGGTATGGTTATACTACCAACTGAATACATGGGCTCATTTAATTTTAAGTAGAAACTGCCTTATTAAAAACTTTGTGTAATTGTGCAAAATATTTACTTAGTTTCAAAGTCAAATTGAAAAAAATAATGTAGATTCAAGGAACCTAGCTTCATTCCTTGTCCTCTCTACCCTATTTTCTTTCCTCTATGGAAAACCATTTGAAAATATTTTTAAGATTTAGTCTTCCATTTTAAAATATCTTTTTCTCTACATATATTCACTCTTCCCTTGCCATTTTTAAAAAAAGCTAAATAGTATCCTAAGATATTACTTTTTTCCACGTTTTCTCCTCCACTTGATATCCTGGAGATTTTATTTCATTGAAATGGTCCTTTTTCTTTCTGACAGCTGCAGAAGCCTCCACTGTGTGGAAGCTTCCACTGTGTGGATGTTCACACATAATGTATATCCATGGGGAACTTTTCATTTAATCCCTCCACTACTGCTGGGCATTTGGGTTGTTCCAATTTCCTACAGTTCAGGTTACAATAAACAGCCTCATTCATAAGTAGTTTTGTTTTAATGTTTTGCCAATGTATTTTTGGGAACAGTTACTAAAAGCAGAATTGCTGGCTAAAACTGTAAATGAATGTATAATTTTGCTATATATAGTCAATTTCTTCCCTGTAAGATCATCCATTTCACTTTTTTTTTTTTTTTTTTCCAGACAAGAGTCTCACTCTGTTGCCCAGGCTGTGCAGTGGTGCAATATTGGCTCACTGAAACCTCCGCCTCCTGGTTCAAGTGATTCTCCTGCCTCAGCCTCTCAAGTAGCTGGGATTACAGGTGCCCACCACTACATCCGGCTAATTATTTTTTTTTGATTTTTAGTAAAGACAGGGTTTCACCATATTAGCCAGGCTGGTTTTGAACTCCTGACCTCAAGTAATCAGCCTGCCTCAGCCTCCCAAAGTGCTAAGATTACAGGTGTGAGCCACCACCCCTGGCCCATTTCACATTTTTATTAGCAATGTATGGCAGTGTGTTTCCCCACAGTCTAAGAGGTTTTGTCTTATCAAACTTCTGATTTTTTTCCAGTGTAATGGGTGAAAAATATCTCAATGTAGTGTGGTTTTGATTTGTTCTTTTTCTAGCTTTTTGAGATAGAAGCATAGATCACTGACTTTCATCTCTTCTCCTCTTTCTGTTTTAAACTAATATATCAATTTAGGATATAAACTTCCCTCAAGTATTGCTCTAACTGCATCCCACATGTGCTGATATACCATATCTTTTATACTGTATTATACATTTCAAAATATTTTCTAATTCCCTTTGTGTTTTCACTGACCCATGGATTATTTAGAGGTGTACTGCTTAATGTTACCAAAATAGCTAAAGATTTTTTTTTCTTTTTTTTTTTTTTTTTTAGATGGAGTCTCGCTCTGTCGCTCAGGCTGGAGTGCAGCGGAGCGATCACAGCGCACTGCAACCTCCGCTTCCCAGGTTCAAGCGATTCTCCTGCCTCAGCCTCCCAAATAGCTGCGATTACAGGCAAACACCACTACGCCTAGCTAATTTTTGTAATTTTAGTAGAGAAGGGGTTTCACCATGTTGGTCAGGTTGGTCTTGATCTCCTGACCTCAGGTGATCCACAGGCCTTGACCTCCCAAAGTGCTGGGATTACAGGCTTGAGCCACTGCGCCCAGCCTGGAGATTTTCTATCTATTCTTTTGTTTCTGATCTTTTTTTTTTTTTTAGCTTAATTCCACTATGGTCAGAAAACATACTGCAAATGTTTTAAATGTGTTAAAATTTAACTGAGGCTTAATTTATGACTCAGGTTATGATCAAGATGGCAAATATTCCATACGCCTTTTTAAAAATGAGTAGTTTGTGATAGTTGAAATCAACTTATAGAAATGTCAGTTAGGTCAAGTTTGTTTTTTAGTAAGATGATTTATATTTTTACTGATTTTTTTCTCTGCTTAATTCTATTACCTATTGAGAGGTATGTTAAATTCACTAAGACTGCAGATTCATGTTTAATACTTGTTATATAACTTAAAATTATGCTATTAGTTATATATAAATTTACAATTTTCTATATCCCTAGTGGACTAATCATTTTATCATTATGAAATGTCTGTCTTTAACCGTAGTAATGCTTCTTACCTTAAATTCCATATTGTCTGATATTAGTATAGCTACATCAACTTTGTTTTTACTAGTATTTGCATGATATATCTTTTTTCTTTTCTGAGGTCACCCAGGCTGGAGGGAAATGGTACAATCATAGCTCACTGCAGCCTCAAACTCCTAGGCTCAGGATTTTCCTGCCTCAGCCTCTGGAGTAGTTAATACTATGCTTGGCTAGGTTGGTTTCTTTGCTTTTTTAAGTAGAGATGGTCTCACTATGTTGTTCAGGCCGGTCCCAAACTCCTGGTCTCAAGCAAGCCTCCTGTCTTGGCTTCCCAAAATGCTGGGATTATAGGCATGATCCACTGTGCCTGGCTGATATATCTTTTTAAAATTTGTTTAATTTCAACTGTTGCATATTTATATTAAAAAGCCCATAATTTGGTTCATATCTGAAAGCCCAGTTGATAATGTCAGTACTCTACCTGGAGTACTTAGTCCTTTTATATTTATTCTAATCACTGATATATTAGGTTTATCTGTCATTTTACTATTTGCCTTCTATTTCACACATTCCTTTTGTCCTCCTTTGTCTCTTTTTAAAAATTAATCAAATGTTTATTCCTTTTCCTTTAATTATACACGTTTTGCTATTCTTTAAATGGTTAGCCTAGAGATTGCAACTTGCATCTTCAACCTATTACATGCTAAAAATATGTATTATTACTTTAATTTCACTACTTCCTTGATAATGCTAAAACCTGGCACTTTATCCATGAATACTCATGGGAAGTTGATCTCATGTTAACCTTTTGGCTATGTTCCCTGGGAAATCTTCCCCTTGTGGAAAGGGATGAAAGCTGGAGAGAAACTTATGCTGAGAAGTGGTCCACTCCTCTCCACTGTCCATAAAACAGACTTGACCAGAAACCAAGCTGCAGCTGGGCTGGTTGGCAAAAATAATTTTGCCTTGGTGCAGCTGATGCATTAGGCCAAACTAAGCATTGATGACTGGCTGGGGGAGGGAAGGAGACAAGCACAGGACTTGAGAGTTTATGTCTGTGACTGAGTCTGTGATAGGACAAAGGGGGTGGAGCAGCCGGCTGGCTCTGACCAAGCTGAGTTGCCTGCTCATCCAATGAGCACGGAGTAATGTCTACGAGCCTCTACCTGAGGCAGCGGGGGACAAAAGTAAAGGAATTACTCTGCAGCAGCCCACATAATTACATAGGACTATGTGGTAACCTGGCATACAAGCTGGTGCAGTGGCAATGGCAGCAGCTTGGTGCAAGTCTAGGGCCACTGGTGGAGCCCTCTGAGCTGCAGCCTGAGTCGCGTCCTGAAGGTTCTGATAGCGTAGATGGATCAGATGGATTTAACCCTAAAATAGAGTCTGGTCAATGCCATCTGCAGACAGTTAGTGACAATTAATGTCAAGGTGAACTCAAAAACTCCCTAAAGAGACAATTAAGAGATGGGCTTTTGAAGCAATAATAAATAATGACTAGTATTTTAAAGGTTGAAGCTATGAGAACATACCTTTTGCAAACAGTAAACAGGAAAGGGGCACTTTTACTGTGTTATCACTGCCATTGAATAAGGCATTGGTTTCAACTGTGGTCCATGGGTCAGCAGTATCACCTGGGAATTTATCAGATATGTAAATTCTCAAGCCTCGCCCTAGAGCTACTGAGCTAGGAAGTAAGTCATAGGGCACCAACAATCTGTGTTTTAACAAGGCCTCCAGGTAATTCTTATCTACCCTAAAGTTTTAACTCAAGGTACTGGAAGTTAGTCCATGAGCCTAAAATGGAAAACAATGTTGGATTAAACTTCTAGCTTTATTTCACTAAATATCTAATATCTGTTATGGGTAACATATGGTAAAAAATAACACTGGCTGGTAAACCTATCTGGACTGAGATGATTGTGAATAAACTACAAATACCTGAAGAAAAGCCACAGCTTTGAGCTTCTGAGTGTCAGGGTTCTTGTAGCCAAGCCATGTTCCTCTCCAGGACTCTCTGCTCAAGGGGCTATTATAAAAGATGTTGATTCTTTTTTTGGAACTTAGGGTATCTAAGCTAGGGTAGTTCTCACAATTAATACTTTGATTTGTTCCCTTCTACCTGAACTGACGCTTGGCAGAAAATGCGGGTGGGCAGAGAATGGCCCCTGGACTAAGGTGCGAGCTATGTGAGGGCTCACTCTGGGGGTGTCCCTGAGGCTGCTGCAGCGGCATGAATGTGAAATGTCTAACTGGTCCTAGGACTATCTAATGTGGTCTGTACGGTTCCCTTCTGCCTTTTATTGTTTTATTATTATTGTTATTTCATTTTTATTTCAGTTCCCATCTGCCTTTTATTGTTTTATTATTGTTGTTACACATTTTTACTTTAGAAGATGTTACTGTCCTCGTTTTGTAAAGCCATTCTCATTTCTGTCTCCTCGAACATTTACCCATTCTGTGGCTTTGTGCTCTTTCCTATACTTCTGAGCCTCCATGTGGGATAGTTTTCCTTCTGCCTGAAAAAACCCTTTAGTGATTTTTTAGTACAATCTGTTGGTAACACACATCTTCCAGCTTTTAGTGGTCTAAAATCTTTATTTAACTTTCATTTTTTTAAAGTGAGGTATAACTTACATAAACAAATGCTCAGATCCTAAGTGTAACATTCCCTTTTGACAATTAAGAAACAGTCAAAGACATAGAAATATCCGACACTCCAGAAAGTTCTTTCATGCTGTATCCCAGTCAACACCTTCCCCCATGAAGTAATTACTGATCTGATGTCTATCCCTATGTTATTTTCCCCTATTCTAGAATTTCATGTAGTTAGAATCATTATGCATTTTTTTGTGACCAACTTCTTTTGTGAGAATAATATGAGATTCATCAATGTTGTGGATGTTGGTTCTTTTTTGCTGAATAGCATCCACTGTCTCAATAGAGCACTCTTTACCTATTCTTCTATTGATGGGCACCTCACTGTTACCAGTTTTCTTGGCTGCTGTAAATATTTTTTTCCAAGTATTTTGTGGACATACGTTTTCATGCCTCTTTGATAAATTTCTAGCAACAAAATTACTGGGTCATGTATATATAACTCTTTAATAAACCGACAAACTGTTTTCCAAAATAATCATATTATGTTCTATTCCCACTAGCAATATATGAAGGTTCCAGTTGCTCCACATCCTCTCCAACATTTGTCATTGTCTGTCTTTTTCACTGTAGCCCTTCTAGAAGGTATGAAGTAGTATTTCACTGGGATTTTACTTTTCATTTCTAGATGACTAATACATTGGGTACTTTAAAAATATAATTACTACACATATATCATGTTTTGTGAAATGCCTATTCACAAAACTCACCTTTAAAAAACTGCATTGTCTTTTTAAAAATTACTAAATTGTAGTTCTTTATATATTTTGAACTCAAGTCCATCAGATATATGTATTGTGAATTTTTTAAGTCTGTGTGTATTTTCTTAAGTGTCTGTTGAAGATAAATTTTATTTAAATTTTTTTTTTAAGCTGGAGTGCAGTGACACAATCATGGCTCATTATATCCTCAAAGTCCTGGGCTCAAGCAATCCTCCCACCTCAGCCTCCTCTGTAGCTAGGACTACAGGCATTGCTGGCTAATTTTTAAATTTTTTGTAGAGACGGGGTCTTGCTATGTTGCCCTGGTTGGTCTTGAACTCCTGGCTTCAAGTAATCCTTCTGTCTTGGCCTCCCAAAGTGCTGGGATTGGAGGTGTGAGCCACCATGCCCAGCTGAGAAACTGTAATGAAGTCCAACTTATCAATTTTTTTTTTCTTGTATAGTTCATGCTTTCTAAGAGGTCTCTGCCTACACCAAGAACTTAAAGAGAATATCTTATGTTTTGCTCTGGTAGCTTTATTGCTTTAGCTTTACTTTTATGTCTATAATTTATCTCAAGTTGATTTTTGTGGATGATGTGAGGTATGGGTTAGGGTTTTTCTTCTATATGCATATCCATGAGTTCCAGACATATTTATTAAAGAGATTTTATTTCCTTCATTCAAATGCTCTAGTGCCCTTTGAAGAAATCATTTGACCATATTTGAGAAAATCATTTGACCATGTATGTAAGGGTGTATTCTTGGCCTCTCTCTTCTGTTCCACTGTTCTGTTGGTCTATCATTTTGCCAATAACACACATAATGATTACTTAATTTGCTTCATTTTTAAAGGATATTTGCAGGGTACAGAGGTATAGGTTGGTGCTGTTTTCTTCCAGCAATTGAAATGTCACTCTGTTGTCTTCTGGTTCCACTGCTCCTGCTGAGAAGTCAGCTGTCGGTCTTGGACATTTCAAAGTGAGTTCTTTTCTCTATCTTTTAAGATTCTATTCTGTCTTTTGTTTTCGGCAATTTGTTATGATGTTCTAGTAAGGCTTCTTTGTATTTATATCTGTGGATCACACACTTTCTTGATTCTGTGAAATAATGTCTTTCATAATTTTTAGGAAATTCTGAGCCATTACCTCTTCAAACATTGCTCCTGCCTTGTTCTCTCTCCTCTTCTCCTGGGATTCTGTATGTTGGATTTTTTTTTGGATGTGACCCACATGTCCTTTATTCCCTTATCTCCCCTCTGCCTCCACAAATTCCTTTATGTCTTTATAAATCAGTCTGGATATTTTCTAATAACCTGTTTTGACCTATCTTTCATCTTTTCTGCTGTGACTAATCATCTGGTTTACTGTTCTACTTGTTATTGTAGTGAAAACTCATAAAATTTATCTTAACCATTCTAAGTATATGGTTCAGTAGTGTTTAGTATGTTCACATCAGGTAACCAACCTTCAGAACTTCTCCATCTGGGAAAACTGAAGCTCAATATCCATTAAACAACTTTTCACAGCCCCTTCCTCCCAGTTGCTGGCAACAATCATTCTATTTTCTGTCTCTATGAATATGACTACTCTAGATACCTCACATAAGTGGAATCATTCAGTATTTGCCTTTTTGTGACTGGCTTATTTCACTTACCGTAATTCCTCAAGATTCCTCCATGTTGTAGCATGCGTTGGAATTTCCTTCCTTTTTAAGGCTGTATTCATAGTATGTATATCCCATATTTTGTTTATCCATTCATCTGTGGATGGGCACACAGATGGCTTCCACCCCTTGGCTACTGTGAATAGTATGGCTATGAACATGGATGTGCAAATATTTCTTTGGAATCCTGCTTTCAGTTCTTTTGGATATATATCCAGGAGTGGAACTGCTGAATCATATGGTAATTCAATGTTTAATTGAGAAACTGTGATACTGTTTTCCACAGTGGCTGCATCTTTTTTTTTTTGTTAGTTTTTATTTCATAATCATAAACTTAACTCTGCAATCCAGCTATATGTGGAGGGATATAATGAAAATGTAGAACTCAAAGAACTGCAGTGAGAATACAAATACTATAGGATACTGTGAGCAAATGGGGTGGAATGGTGCTCTCCTGAGCTACAAAAGGAAAGGTCTGGTGGTTAAGATAAAACAGAAGTGAAATTTATTAGAGTTGTCTGCAGTTGGCAATGGTGATCTTCTTGCTTGTCTTGCCATTCCTGGACCCAAAGCATTCCATGGCTTCCACAATATGCATGCCCTCTTTCACCTTGCCAAAGATCACATGCTTGCCATCCAACCACTTGGCCATGGCAGTGCAGATGAAAAACTGGGAACCATTTGTTTTGGGTCCAGCATTTGCCATGGACAAGATGCCAAGACCTGTATGCTTCATAATAAAGTTCTTATCAAATTTATCCCCATAGATGGACTTGCCCTCAATGCCATTATGGTGTGTGAAGTCATCACCCTGGCATATAAACTCTGGAATAATTCTGTGAAAGCAGGAATCTTAATAACCAAATCCTTTGTCTTTATTGTTCAGAGTGTGAAAGTTTTCTCCTGTCTTCGGAAATGTGTCTGCAAATAGCTGAAAGATGTCTCCCAAGGGCTTGCTGTTGATGATGCTGAAGGGCACAGTGGGGATGACCATGGCCTAGTGACAGGGGCTGTTGGGGGGCCGCAGTGTCTGCAAAGCCAGCTGCATCATTTTATATTCCCACCAACAATGCACAGGTGTTCCAATTTCTACATCCTTGTCAATGCTTATTAATTTTATTTGTTTTAATAGTGGCCATCCTAATTGGTGTGATGTGATATCTCATTGTGGTTTGATTTGCATTTTCCTGATGATTTGTGGTATTGAGCATATTTGCATATGCTTGTTGGCTGTTTGCATATCATCTTTGGAGAAATGAGTATTCAAGTCCTTTGTATATTTTTTAATTGGGTTATTTTGTTTTTAAGTTGTATAAGTTGTTTATATAATTTGGATATTAACCCTTTATTAGATGTGTGACTTGCAAATATTTTCTCATAGTCTGTAGGCTGTCTTTTCACTCTAATAATTGTGTCCTCTGATACCCAGAAGTTTTAAATTTTAATATAGTCCAATTTGTCTATTTTTACATTTGTTGCCTGTGCTTTTGTTGTCATATCCAAGAAATACATACAATGTCTTAATGCTTTTTTCCTATGTTTTCTTCCAAGAGTTGTACAGTTTTAGGTCCTACACTTAGGTCTTTGGACCATTTTGAGTTAACTTTTGCATATGATATAAAGTAAGGGTCCAACTTCATTCTTTTGCATATGAATATACAGTTTTCCTAACACCACTTGTTGAAGAGACCATCTTTTCCCCATTGAATGGTCTTGGCATCCTTGTGGAGAATCATTTGACTATATATATGAGGGTTTATTTTTGGGCTCGCCATTGTCTAATTTGATTTTATACCCATTGATTGAGTTCTTAATTTCAGTTATTGCAATTCTCAGCTCTAGAATATCCATTTGATTCTTTTTATCTTCCACAAGTTCCAATTATCTGGGGGGAAATTTCCCTTTTACTTATTTTCTCCTTGTCTTCTATTTTCTTGAACACATTATCATTGTTATTTCAAGTCCTGGTCTTAACTCCACAGCCTGAATCATCTGTGGGCATATTTCTATTGTGTGCTCTTTCTCTTGGTTTTCAGTCTCATTTCTTGAATGTCTAGTATAATTTTACTAAAGGCTTGACATTGTGTCTAAGAAGGTGTCGAGGCTCCATATGATGTTATCTTCTAAAGAGAGCATTCATACATTCTTTAGCTTGGCAAATAGACAATAAACTTAATTCAATAGCTGACTGAATTTGGGCTGCTATGCCATTGTGTAAAGGCTACAGTTGGCAATGGTGATCTTCTTGCTGGTCTTGCCATTCCTAGACCCAAATTTCACTTACCCTTAGTTTTGTCCCTTCATAAAAGGCACAAATCTCCAGACTTTCCAAATGAAATCCCGGGATAGTCATCAAAAGCCTCTTGCCCTCAATGCTGGGTCTTGAACTCTAGTACTAGTCTCCTAAAAACGGTTTTTCACAGCTTTCTACTTGGCTTTCTGGTCTCCTGTGTTTTGTAGCTTCAGAATTTGCCAATGTATTGTGAAGAGTACTAGGCTCACATCTGTCTTTCCCTTCTCAGCAGGATCTTAGCCCTTCTAGTATTCAATCTTATTTCTCTAGCCCTGCATGACTTCTAAAGGCTGTTTTTTTCTCTGCCTAGATCAGCCTCCTGTATTGTAGCAGATCATTCTCTCTTTTTTAAAAAAAGCTTGCATTTCCATCTTTTTCCTCTTTATAATTCCGTTTGGCTATTTTCCATAATTTTCTGCTTTCATTTTCTCTTCTGCTGCACCTAGTCCATTTTTCTAAGATTGTTGAACTTCTTCCTTCCTTGTAAAAAACTCCTTAGAAATTAGGTTTAAAATTCCTTTATCTGTAATATAATTTGAAAATACTGTTCCTGGCTTTTCATTTTGTCCATTGTGTTTATTTGAAATGCAAGTTTTTTAAAAAAATTAAGTTATTCATCTTTTTCCTTAGTGTATATGAATTTTGAGTCAATTAGGAATTTTTCCCTATATCCAAGTTACAGAGAAATTCCCATGCATTCTATTTGTCCTTGTATGAAGTCATTTTGTTACACTTATTTTAATCTCTGATCCATTTAAAATTTATCTTGGTGTGTAGTGAAGGAATGGATGTAATTTTTTTTTTTTTTTTTTTGAGATGGAGTCTCACTCTATTGCCCAGGCTGGAGTGCAGCAGCATGATCTCGGCTCACTGCAACCTCTGCCTCCTGGGTTCAAGTGATTCTTCTGCCCCACCCTCCTGAGTAACTGGGATTACAGGTGTGCACCAGCTAATTTTTTTGTATTTTTAGTACAGACAGAGTTTCAACATGTTGGCCAGGCTGGTCTTGAACTCCTGACCTCAGGTGATCCACCTGCCTCCGCCTCCCAAAGTGCTGGGATTATAGGCATGAGCCACCATACCTGGTGGAATGGATACAATTTTATCTTTTCCTCTATTTAGCATTAAAACACACATTTCCTTTCACTGATGAGATGCTGCCTTTACAGTATTCAAAATTGCCATATGCAATTAGTTTTCTATTCTTTCCCATTGGTTTGTGCATTCATGCAGCAATATCAAACTACATTAATTAAAGGCTTCATGTACATTTAATGTCTTCTAGGTTAAATCCTCCTCTTCTCCCACTGTTCTTTTTTTCAGTTTCTCTAATTATTCTTGATCGTTTCTTCTTTGAGATGAACTTAAACAATTATTAATAGCTTGCCTGGCACCAGAAAAAAACATGGCATTTTTGTTATTGCATTAAAATGACACATTAACTTAAGAAAACTGACATTATATGATGCTGAGACTTCACATGCAAGAACATGGTTAAGTCTTTCCATTTGTTCAAGCCTAGTTTGCATTTTTCAGAAGAGTTTTAAATTTTGGAGATTTTAGAAAAACTTGCCTGAGGTATTGTCTTTTAAAATTCTCTTACAACTTCTGTTTTTTTTTTTTTAATTGTATATATGAAAAGTATTTATTTTTGTATGATAACTGTACTGATTTCTGGCTTAATCTGTTTTGGTCAATATCCATTTCCATGCTAAGTACTTTAAATCTTTGGAAATTTGTTGAGTCCTTTTTTATGGCTAAGTCATATGTTAAGTGTTCACATATGATAAACGTTCCTTCCTTGTGCATGTAAAAGAATAAATTTTGGGCTGAGCATGGTGGCTCACACCTGTAATCCCAGCACTTTGGGAGGCCGAGGCGGCAGGATCATGAGGTCAGGAGTTCGAGATCAGCCTGGCCAATATGGTGAAACCCCATCTCTACTAAAACATACAAAAATTAGCTGGGCGTGGTGGTGCACACCTGTAGTTCCAGCTACTCGGGAGGCTGAGGCAGGAGAATCACTTGAACCAGGGAGGCGGAGGTTGCAGTGAGCCAAGATAGCACCACTGCACTCCAGCCTGGGCAATAGAGCAAGACTCTGCCTCAAAAAAAAAAAAAAAAAAAAAAAAAAAAAAAAAAAGAATTTTGTCACTGCTGGATGCAGTGCTTATATGTCAACTAGGTCCAGTTTGTAATTGTGGTTTTTTTCGTCTGATATAATAATAACTGCTATCAGTTATTATAATTTTATTCAAAACTACTTCAATTAGGAATATGTCTATTTCTTCTGCCAGTTATGTCACTAATGCTTACCTTATATATTTTAGACTATATTCTTAGGTTCATACTGTTTACAGAACATACCTACCTGTGAATTAAATCTATATTACTTTCCTATAGCTACTGTGACAAATTAACACATACTTTGTGGTTTAAAACAATAAAAATGTATTCTTTCACAGCTGTTAAGGCAGGAGGTCCAAAATCAGTATCATTGGGTCAAAGTCAATGTGTCAGCAGGGTTGTGCTCCCTTCAGAGGATGAAGAGAATCTGTTACTTCCCTCTTCTGGTTTCTTGTAGCTGCTGGCATTCCTTTGCTTGTGGCTACATAACTCTGCCTCTATTGTCACACAACCTTCTCTTCTGGATTAAGTCTCTCTCTGTCTCCTTCTTTATAAGAATACATGTGATTGGCTTTAGGACCTAGATAATCCAGGATAAACTGGATAATCCAGGATAATTGGTCCATCTCCAGATCCTCAATTTTATCTGCAAAGTCCTCTTCTTTCCATACTGTGTATGTACATAGTTTTCACAGGTTCCAGGGATTAGAACATGGATACCTTTGTGGGGGACACTATTCAGCCTGCCACAGA
This sequence comes from Papio anubis, assembly GCF_008728515.1. Taxonomy (NCBI): domain Eukaryota; kingdom Metazoa; phylum Chordata; class Mammalia; order Primates; family Cercopithecidae; genus Papio; species Papio anubis. Next base: position 106,065,622 of record NC_044987.1, read on the forward strand.
TCCCTTTATTGTTATAAAATATTCCACTTTAGTAACGATTCTTATTATAAAGTTTACTTTCTCTGACAAGGGTATAGTTATATAGCTGTTATTTTTTAATTTAATTTAATTTAATTTAATTTTAAATCTAGCCCACATTTAATTCTTAAGTTACACAGTCTTTCTCCATTTAACTACTGATGTACTTGGGTCTATATTTGCCATTGTACTATTTGTGCTCTACTTTTATGTACCTTTATCTTCCTTGACTTCCTTTGGATTAATCAAATGTTCTACATGATTCCATTTTCCTTCTATTAAGTTACATTTTAAAATAATTTTTAGTTGTTAGCCTAGAGCTTAAAACATGCTTTTTTACTTATTAAAGCCAATACAAATTATTACTTTTACTACTTGGCTGATACCAATTAAGCCTTAGGACTTTTAAACTCCATTTGCTTCCCTCTCATCATTAATGTTATTGTTACCATGAATTTCAGATATACAGTACATAAAATTGAAACTCCTCAGGGTGTACAATTATTATTTTGTACAGTTACTATTCATTTACATATGTTTCCCAGTGTTCTTCATTCTTTCTTCCAAGTCCATATTTCTATCTGGGATTATTTTCCTGATGAACTTCCTTTAATTTTTCAATGCAGGCCTACTGGTACCAAATTCTCTCTGTTTTTGTTTGTTTGAACACATATTTATCTTGCCTTAATCTTTTAAGATGATTTTGGCTGGTTTAGAATTCTAAGCTTGCAGTTTTCTTATTCTTGCACTTTAAACATGTTGTTACAATGGCTTCTAGTTTCTATCATTTCTGTTCAGAAGCTAACAGTCTCATTGTTGCAACTGTGAAGGCAACTGGCGAATTAAAGATGGGCTACATATTCTTTGTCACTACCATCAGGTAGAGGATATTTTCCCTGTCTGTAATTTTGAGCAGGCCCCAGGACTTGCTTTGAAAGGCAGCATGGATGAAGTAGTGCTGCTTCAGTTTTATGCACAAGCTCTGAGAGGCCTGGCCCGGATGCTTCTGCTTTCACCCTCTTGGAGCCCTCAGCCATCATCTGAAATGGCCCAGGACCCTGCTGGAGAGGGAATTGCAGCTGTGCCCCAGCTAATGCAGCCACCCCAGTTGAGGCACCAGACATTTGAGTAAAGCCATCTTTGGTGGCCAGCCCCAGGGGAGTCCCCACATGTCTGCAGTTGTGTAAATGACTCCAGGTGAGACCAGAAGAAATGCCCAGCTGAGTCCAGTTCAGACTGTAGAATCTTAAGCAAAGAATAGTTTTGTTTTAAGGTAGTAAATTTTGGGGTGATTTGTTAGGCAGAAAAAGATAACTGAAATAGTATTTCGTATTTAAATAGAGCATTGCCATGGTAGAAACTTAAGACATGTAGCACTAGTTTGGGGACTGGGTTATAGACATTTGGTGGAAAAGCAGCAAAGAGACTACTAATGGAAGCCGGAAAACCACTGAGGAAATAGGTATTTCAGGCTGGACAGAAGCCATGTAATCTACTGACAAAATAAGTGAGACTGTATCTTGGAAGATACAAAAAGTACCTAGTGAAGTTATATATCTGGCTAAGGTTTCCAGGAAGAATGCTGAAAGTGATAAGCAATTTTTCAAAAAACACCTGTAAAAGGTATTAAAAGAGAGAAGAACTAAACAAGGAACTGCTCAGTTTCAAGCAGAATTTAGAGGAACATACTTTCAACCTGGGACTTGCAGGGTTACAAAATAAAACTTTCTCGTTACCAGTTTCTCCAGCAAAAGGTTCTGAAGTTAAAAAAAAAAAAAAAAAAAAAAAAATCCAGAGCGTTAACAGTAGGACTATGGTCTCAGGGTCAAGATAAAATAAAGGACATGCAATACAACCTTGTTACTACTACAGATGCTCCCTCACTTACAGTGGGGTTATGTCTTAATAAACCCATCGTAAGCTGAAAATATTAAGTTGAAATGCATTCAGTACACCTAACCTACCATACATCATAGCTTAACCTGTCATTGCTTAAATGTGCTCAGAACACTTACATTATGCTATAGTTGAACAAAATCATCTAACACAAAGCCTATTTTATAATGAAGTGATGAATATCTCATGATTTACTGAATAGTGTACTGAATATAAAAAATAGAATGGTTGTATGGGTAGTTGAAGTATGGTTGCTACTGAATGCATATTGCTTTCATACCATCCTAAAGTAAAAGAATTCTAAGTTGAACCATCATAAGTTGACGACCACCTGTACTTCAGAAAGATTTACGCCAGTGCCTAGCGGATGCTCTTAGTTAGACAAAAGGCATCTAAGACTCTAAAGGGTATCATCCCTGATTCACATTCAAAGTATATAGAGGACTTCTTGAAGAAATTTGTGGGTGTGGCTTCTCTCTGGTGGGGTGAGTGATTTATAATTTGAAAGTCCACGAAGTTTTTTAAAGAAGTTGTGCCAGTGTGGATAACTGTGCCAGTTGGGACAGAGGCTAGAAGCAGGCTGAGAAAGCTATTCAGCTACAAAAACAGGACATTTCTCGTGGACAAGGAAAGACAGCTCAAAGAAAAAGTCAAGAACTGAGAAACAGAAAAGGGAGCCAACTTCAGAGAACCAAAATAGACTAATCAAACGTTCCCTACCCCTGGAATTGGGGGAATTGGTGACATACAGCCAGACGGAGTTCACAACTGCCATGGGATTGCTATATGCCTTCAATTTCCTCTCTTGTAAATTTAGTCAATTGATGTGACATCATATCCTTGCCATAACGATGTAGGTTGTATGTGCAGGGGTGGATTATGACCAATAACTTTTTGTTTAAATTCATAGGTTTACAGGTGAAGAGAAGCTGTATCTGAGGAGTCTCTTCCATACACAGGAATCCTCTCTTATCTGGGGGGGAATATGTTCCAAGACCCCCAGTGTATGCCTGAAACTGTGGATAGTACCGAACCTTATACACACTATTATTTTTTCCTATATACACACCTATGATAAAGTTTAATTTATAAATTAGATACAGTAAGAGATTAATAACAATAAAACAGTAATTAAAATAATACACTGTAATAGAAGTTGTGTGGATGTGGTCTGCATCTTTCTCTACCTCAAAATGTCTTATTTTACTGTACTCATCTATTTTTGAACCTCAGTTGACTGTGGGTAACTGAAAACCATGTAAAGCGAAACCACAGTTGAGGAGGAACTACTGTACACAAGTAGACTCTGAGCCTGATGCCATAATTGGATGGGACTGTGGGGTTCTTGGGTGGGTGTCATTTTGCACGTAGGAGGAATTTAAAAAATTTGAGCCAGTAGGAAGACTCGGGCAAATGAGAGATGCCCTAAAATTCTATTTGCCCTCCTCTTCACCCATGTCTTATCAAGAAGTGAAGTCCTATCTGTTTCCTTGAATCTCAGCTGGTTTTGTGATGACTGGCTCTGACCAACAAGAATGCAGTTGAAATGATGCTGTATCAGTTTCTAGGCTTTGAGAAGCTGGGTAGATTCTGTTTTTTACCCTTCTGAAGCCCTGACCCATCACGTGATTATTACTGTGCCAGAGAGACCATGTGGAGCTGGAGAGACCAGATGGACTTGGAGGGATCACATGGTACTTAAGAGACCATGTAGAGATGGAGCCTGGACAGCTCCCACTCTTCCAGGCTTCCCCAGAGGCACCAAACATGAGAGTCAAGAGCTCTTGGGTGTGCAGCCCCAGCAACGTAAGTGACTTCAGGTGAGATCAGCAGAAGTGCCAGGCTGAGCCCAGCCCAGACAGCAGAATTACAAAGAAATAAATGGCTGCTAAGTTCTGTAATTGTAAACAGCCATTTGTTTGTTTGTAATGATAGGTAACTGATACAGAAATAGTATTTTTCCTCCTGCCTCTTAAGCTTTTAATTTTCCTAGGTGTGCTTTTCATTGTACCTATTCTGCTTGGGGTCTGCTGAGCTTCTAGAATCTGTAGGCTACCTTTCATCCATTTTGGAACATTCTAGCCCATTTCTTCAAATATCACTTCTGCCCAATTCTGTTACTTCTCTATCTCCCAGACCCTAATTATATGTATGTTAGATCTTTGGAGTTTTTCCATCGTTTCTTATGCTCTTATGAATCCCCACACTCCCTTATTTTCTCTGTGGTTCTGTCTGCATATTTTTCTAGTTCACCAATTCTGGGCTGTGCTCTGTTCAATCTGTTATTAAACCCATTCAATGAGTTTTCATTACTCTATTTTTAAATTCTAGAATGCTTATCTGATTTTTAAAATAGTTTCTAGTTCCCTGGTGAAAAGGTACTTCTTTTCATCTGCTTTCTTCATCTTTTCCCTTATTTTTGTGAATATATTAATTGTAGTTATCGTAAAGTCCTTGTCTACTGAGTATAATATCTCTATTATCTGTAAATCTGCTCCTGTTGTCTACATTTTGCCTTGTTATCAACCATACCTTCTAGCTTCTTTGCATATCTAGTATTTTTTTCTAAAAATTGTATTCTGGTCTTTCTGTATAAAAGAACCACAGCAGCTCCAGATATTAAAATATTTCATCAGGGCAGTTTTTCCCTTCATTCTATTAGGCAAAGAAGTTGTAAGACTCATCAACTCATTCCTGCCCGATAATGAGTTAGGTTGGGGCATGCAGTTTGGCAAGACTCAGTCTGTCTGGGTCATTCCTGTTCCTTAGTTGTGGCACACCAGGGATTCTGATTATTAACTAAGCTAGACCTAATTAGACCTAATGCTAGATTAGGAACTAATTTAGACCTAATCAGAATCCCCAGAGTGCTGGAACAGGAATGACCTCAGGTGTCTGAGTAGGTAGGTTAGGTGTCTTGTCTCCTCAGCCCTAAAGACTTCTTCCTGTTAGAGGTCCCCAGCTCACTTCAGTCTCGCATCCAAGTAGTATCTAGATGAAAATCCTGAGGGGAAAAAGCCACATGATTATGGCTGGCTCTGTCATTCGGCATCTCCTTACTTCCTAAGCAGTGCGAGATGGAGATATTTCACTCTACCTTTCCTAAGTTTTGGGCCTAATCCCCCAGACTCCTGTGTGGCCTTAGCTCTAATCAAAATGCTCCTTGGAAAACAACTGGTCATGTGTTTGATTTCCAATCTGTTAACTTCCACCTTGAACAACTGCTAAAAGCTTTACTACTTTGTCTTTTTTCTCAGTAATGGCTTTCTCCCTAGGCTAAGGCCAGTTCTTAGCTCATACCCTGAATCAACAAGCGCTGGCGGCATAGGCAGGAAGACACAGCTGGCAATCACCACTCACTTTGGAAAGGTTCTTCTGTCACTAGTAATTTAGTTCTTTCATATCTTGTTGCTTGCCTAGTTCTATGATAGCTTTAAAAACATGATTTTAGAAGTTTATCTGGTTCATTCAAGTTATTGTAAGGCAGTGACCTGCCCTGACCTACTACATCCTAACTGGAATATTACTTTTACATGTGTATTAACTTTTAATGTTATTTGACTAAATTCTTATATTCTTTGTAGTTAGTTTTCCATGGATTCTTTTGGGTTTTCCAGATATATGATTTTAGCAGATACAGTAGGCAGTCTGAATGTCTTTGTCTATATTAATACATTCAAACTCATGTTGAGTAGTAGTAGATAGAGGGGACATTCTTGTCTGGTTCTTGACTTCAGTAGAAAAGCATTTAGAAGGCACCTAGTAAGGTCCTGGCTTTTCTGCTAAGAGTGTGTGTGTGTGTGTGTGTGTGTGTGTGTGTTATTGTGCTAAGAAAAGTATCAATTCTTAGAGTTCTTAACCTAAGTTGGTATTGAATATATCCAATGTTTGCACAAGTTTGGATATGATTATATGATTTTTCCCCTCTATCAATATGAAGGATGATATTAATGGTTTCCAAATAGTAAATCAATTCTGTATTCCTAGAGCAGCCTTTTAGTCATAAAGTGTTTTTCAAAATATGCTGTTAGATTGTTTGCTACTATTTTATCACTTTTGAATTGATAACAAGTGAAATAGGTTAGTAGTTTTTTTTTAATGCCAATTTTTTCAGATTCGGGGAACAATGATACGTTTTCTTTGTAAAATACATTTTCTTTTTTTGATACTCTGAAATATAGCAGCACTGGAAATTTTTGGTCTTTAAAGGTTTGTAAAAGTCCTCTGAAGTCATCTGGGCCTAGTGTGCTTTTTGGTTGGAGTTAACGATTTTTTTCCATTTCTTCTAGGGCAATCTTTCTGACTTAGATGCTGTTTCTACTGAGGTCATTTTTTCTGCATTGTAGTTTTCTAAAAAATATTATTTCACCTAGGTTTTCAAACATATTTGAATAAATTATATGTTTTGGTCAAACTAGTGTGATTTTCTAAACGTCCTATTTTTATGGTCATGTCCCCCTGTCTTTCGAATTTTACTTTGGCAATCTCATTTTCCTTTATTAGGTTAGCTAATGATGTATCTATTTTATTGATACATACCTCAAACTCAACTTTTGGATTCATTATTTCTTCTGATTTTCTGTATAACTAATGCATCTTTTTTCTTTTGCTTTTAGTTTGGTTTATCTTTTCATCCCAGTTTTGGGTGTTTAATTCATATCTTTTCTTATTTTTCATTTTTACTGCTACAGGTACTTAACGCTATGAAAATTTCTCTGAAAACTGTTTTAGCCTGTTATTTTATTTTCATTTATCTTCAAGAAATTCTAAATTTTTTAGTTTTCCTTTGACTCAGGAGCTGTTTAAATGACATGTTTTAGAATTTCCAGGTAGGAGGGCTTTTATATTGTTATTTTTTATTATTATTATTATTTTGCATTCTGGCCAGAAAATGCTACTTTTATTTTTTCCTTGGAATTTGTTCACTGCTTTGATACAATTTTCATGAATGAATAATCTATGTTCAAATGACAAAAAGATGTATTTCCTATTATCAAAGTTCAGAGTTTGATATATCTAATAAGATCTACCTTACTGATTATGCTATTTAGGTCTTTTATATCCTTATTAATTTTTTGTTTGGTATTATGTGGTATATTTTAATGTTTCCGTGAATCTCTCTTAGTCTCTGCTTTATGACATTTGTTTCTGTGTTAGTGGATATATAAATACTAACAATTATTACAAGTTTATTGTAAACTGTAGTCTTTAGCATTATAAAGTATATTTCTTTGTCATGTCAAGCTTTTTGATCTAAGTTTTTCCTTGTTAGGTATGGAGATCATAAACTTTGATCTCTTATTTGTATTTGCCTTGTACCCTTTATCCATTCTTTTATTTTTACCTTAAATCTTGTTAAATTTTATTTGGATGTTTCTTGAATATAGGATGTTTGGTTATGCTTTGTTAAACAATTTGAACATCTTGTTCTTTTAATAGTTAAGGTAAGAACATTTGCAATTATGGATATAATTGTTTGTCCTTGGTCCCTTGAATACATCTGTTTAATATGTATACATGTGTATTATTTTACTATATTGTCTATCTTATTTGCATACTGTGTCTTTTCAGGTTATCTTTTGGTATTTAGGAAGGCTTGTATTGTATATATACAGTAAGGCCTTTATATAATACCATTACTCTCCCTTCCATCACACTTTTTTTGGGCTATATTCTACTGGTCAAAAAATACATACAAATGGTAAGGAAATTACCTGTATCCTTTTCTTACATTTCTACCTTTCCTCCCCACCAGCATTTAATTTGAAGTATCATTCTTTAATTCCCAACCAGTACCTATTAAGTAATCAGTGAGCTTATTTCACCTCTTATATATTCTCCTATTCTCTCACCATTTTTTGATAATTACTATAACTAAATTTTCAGAGCTCAAACAATCCCCAACTTAGGATTTTTCAACTTTGACAGTGTGAAAGCAACAGGCATACAGTAGAAAACAGTACAACACTCTCGTGAGCTGTAGCTGCCAGTCAGCCACATGATCACAAGGGTAAACAGCTGATACTCTATAATATACTGTGCTGACAGATGATTTTACCCAACTGTAGGCTAATGTAAGTGTTCTGAACACATTTAAGAAAGGCTAGACTAAGCTATAATGTTTGGTATGTTAGGTGTACTAAATACATTTCAACCTATGGTATTTTCAACTTAACAATAGGTTTATCAGGATGTAACCCCATGGTAAGCTGAAGAGCTTCCATAACACACGGTACTGTCTTGCCTCTCTTAGAGTCATTATTCAGTCTTGGCTCTATAGACAATTATATAATGCTTGCTACTAGTCCCTTATACCAATGCTGCTCTGGTCATTTTCGCTGTCTGAAGCTTATCTCTAGAGAGTCTTCTCAAGAAGGGGCTCATGGAAACAATATTTGTTGCATGTTAATGGCAATTTGTCTGTGGACTCTATATTGATGGTTGGTTTGGTAGCACATAAAATCCATGGCTCATCTTTTTTTATTCTTTAAGTATCCTAAATATGTTACTCCATTGTCTTCTGGAATCAAGAGTTGCTGTTGAAATATCTGATTATATTTGTTTTCTTCCTTCCTTTCTTTCTTGCTTTTTAATTTTTTTAATTTTTCTTCCAAGATGGAGTAATTTTGCTTCAATAAGCATTGCTGTTGACTGTTCTGGATCAGTTTTCTATGGCACACAGTGCACCCTTTTAACAAAATCAGAAATAGAATAAGACTCAAATCTTATTTGAATGTAGAGCTTAAAATATGTTCCTCTCTAACATAATATCTTCAATTTTTCTTTAACTCTCTATTTTATTTTAGTCACTTGTCACTTCTGTCCTCTATGTCCCTTTCTGTGTTTGTGCTGTATTTCTCTTGCTGCTCCTTCCAATTTTGTCATCAGTTCTATGACAAAATTTTTCTACTACTGACCTGTTTGGCCTGGCACTCAAGTTTAATATATTTCAGTTTTCTATCTCCTGTTTTTATATCCATTGCTAATCTTTCTCCTGTGTTTTTATATTTTTGCTTTGTGTTCTTTAAGGCGACTTTTTTTTTTTTTTTTAAATGAGACAGGGTCTCACTCTGTTACCCAGGCTGGAGTACAGTGGCATGATCATGGCTTACTGCAACCTCAATTTCCTGGGCTTAAGCGATCCTTCCACCTCAATCTGTCAAGTAGCTGAGACTACAGGTGTGTGCAAACATTTTAATTTTTTTGTAGAGACAGGGTCTCGCCATGTTGCCCAGGCTGGCCCAAACTCCTGGGCTCCAATGATCCTTCTGCCTTGTCCACCAAAGTGCTGGGATTACAGGCATGAGCCACTCTGCCTGGCCTAATATTTTAATCCACGGAGAAAAGTTTAGTCTGAATTATAATGTGTTCCATGACAATAGTTTCCTGCTGTGTGTTCTTTGGTAAGTTTTACTGCTTTTTCCTATGGTATTCATTCATTCATTCTTTATTGAGACGGAGTCTCACTCTGTCACCCAGGCTGGAGTGCAGTGGCATGATCTCGGCTCACTGCAACCTCTGCCTCCTGGGCTAGCACTGATTCTCCTGCCTCAGCCTCCCAAGTAGCTGGGATTACAGGTACATGCCACCACACCCGGCTGATTTTTGTATTCTTAGTAGAGATGAGGTTTCACCACGTTGGCCAGGCTGGTCTTGAACTCCTGACCTCAAGTGATCCACCTGCCTCGCCCTCGGCCTTCCAAAAGTGCTGGGATTACAGGTGTGAGCCACTGGGCCCAGCCGGTTTTCTTTTATTTTTGTATCAGTGCTGTGTCTGCTCTGTTTTTATTACTCAGGATTTTCCTGGTTGGGCTACTTGTAGAAAGTTCCTTCAGGTAGTAGAATTTTGCTGATGTTTTCTGAAATTGCTAACCCTGCCTGACTTCTGCTACAATTCATCTTGAATGGTTTTGCGTGGATCATAACCACTTTTGGCAATCCTTACATTTTTTTGAAGTCTGGGGATCATGTGCTTGCCCTAGTTTCATTATAATTGGGGTCTGCTGATGATTTTTCCATGTGCGATATCCGGAAGATGAAGGAAGTTGCTATCTCACTGTCTCACAATGTCACATTCATATTTGAAGTTGGGTTAATTCTTTAAATGACTATGCTAAATTAGCTATTTAATATTATACAGTAGTAGAGAGATTCTTAGTCATAAAGTAATAAAATTAAATTAAAAAACCCCTCCTCTTTACACAAATATCACACAGAAGAAGAGGTGTCTTAGAATCTCTCAATGATATTTTCTGTAGGCTCTATGAAAATGCAATTTGGTAAATATTTTGTTTCATGATTTAAAGAGAAAAGACATTTCAAAGTGTGTTTCCCATCCATCATCCAAAATACCAAATATTCTTCACCATCAGAAGAACATCTGACTTATTTCATATACCTAGATTCCATGGTTTCCAATACTAACACCTCTATACACACATACTGGGGTAAAGAAGAGAAAACTGACTAGGTAAGTTTCACCACGGAAGGTAGGCAAAGAGACAGAAAAGAATATTAAAAAAGTGACTGAAACATTCTGAGGGGAGTTATTTCACATTATCCTTTGAGCCACCAAGTGCTAAGTAACTAACAGAAGAGGTTAGAGACACTTAGGAGGAAATAACCTAGAAAAGAAGTTAGAAGGAGGGCAATTGTTTCCAGCTTTTCTGTGGGGAGACTTACCTTTTCCAAAACTTTGGCAATTCGGGTGCCAATTTGTTCAAGCGACTGTTGTGGATATTGGTCTTTGCCGAGATTTTGTAATACCTGGAAGGAAGGAAGATGGCAGATTAGTAGAATGAAAACGATGCAGGATCTAGATGATACTGCTAATGCTGAGTCGGGCACCATACCACAGAGGCAAACTGTTTTTCTGGGATACATGCTGTGGTCCTATTGGTAAGGTAATCTATGGAAGATACATTTAAGGCTGTTTTAGCATCCCCTCAGCTCTCCCACATTTAACAAAAATTACAGAATATAAAACACATTCATTATAGCGACATTAGACCACAGAGTAAATGAAATAAACTATGTGTAATCTTGTCATTCAGACATGTAAAGACATATAGAGAGGTATCAACCACTTTTAACACCTTTATATGTCTTTCAGATATTTTTCTATGTACGTTTTCTCACAAAATATTGAATTATACTATATACTGTTACCTATGTTTTCACATTATATACTGTGAAAATTTATTCATGTCAATAAGAATATTTCTATATATTTTCTAATGGTGCCACTGTATACTATCTTACTTCTATACCAAAATTTATTTAACCAATGCTCTACTGTTGGATACTTGTGACATGTTTTTCCAATTCTTCTAGGTAGATACTTTGCTAGGTATATATTGGGTCTGCCTTCCTTACCTTCCTTCTTAAAAATGTCAACAGGAGAATTAACTGCCCCAAACATTTTTCTCAAGAGTCTGTATTTGATGGCAAGGCAGAACTACTCCCCTTGAGGGGTAAATTAGGATTAAAATTCCATGGTCATAAATAAAAAAAGACTAACAAGCTCAGTCCAAGGGCCTGAAAGAAATCAGGCTTGGCCCAAATCCACCTAGGTGATGCCTAACTGAAAAAAAGCCCCTATTTTTTTTTTAAAGGCCTGGTCACCTGTGCTTTCCACTATCAATGTGCATCCTAATTGTGAGGCTAAAAACCAGCCTGAACAAAGTTGAGCACTCACCTCTGTTAGCTGACTCTCCCCTGTGTAATGCAGGCTGGCTCGGTTGGAAACACCATGCAAGTGGTCCAGGGTATGCATACTCGTGGGGAGATTGCCATTGCAAAGAGGCTCCATTGCTGGCTGCTGTATAGGGGTGGCAAAGTCTATGTGTTCTGTGATGCTGAGAAATGGAGATGACCACATTAGGAAATTTTTGAGTGGGTGTGAAGAGAAGAGAGACAGCATTAACAATCAGCTCATCATAGCTTCAACATGCTATCCCCTGATTTTAAACGAGATAAGTTTTCTTCTAGGATTTCTTCTTCCAAGATATAAGTGGTGATAAATACCCACAACTGGTTATTATCTTTTAGTTTTCTTTTACGCACAGCAGCACATTCCTCCCCACAGAAAAAGTTACCTAAAGCTTAGTAAATTTTATAGAGATAAACAGCCGTACACTGTATTTAGGTGTAAGACTAAGTACTTCTTTTCATTTTCCCACCATACACAAACTATTATAGACTGTCATATGCACTAATATGACAAATTGGCACTGCCATGTTTTACTTGCAGCTATTTAAAAAGTCTAACAATTATTAGGCAAACATTCACTCATTATTTATTTACAGCCTATTACATGTCAGATACAAGCACTATAATAATGAGTAAAACATAGTCAGTCCCTGCTGTTATCATGTTCATTCTCTTGTGAGTGATTCATTTATTACATGTGATAAGTTATAAAAGATAAAATATGGTGCAATGACAGTACACTCCAGGAGGGTATACGTTGCCTCTGCACTGGTGGAGCAGGGAGGTAGCTAGTAAAGGATTCTGTGGAGGTAAGATTAAGTTGAGGCCAGAAGGTTTAGTATGAATTGACCAGCTGAGAACCCACAGTGAGAACAATGCCACAGACAAAAGAGATACCATGTGTGACAGTCCTGGCAGGAGAGAGGGCAAAAGAGAGGATGAAAAAATAGGCAGGGAGCAGATCAAGAAAAGCAGATCAAGTCCACTTTAAATAGCAGTAAGAATTTCCTAGAGTGCTTTAAGAATGATTTGACTTATATTTGAAGAATTCTGAGTACTGTGGAGAGAATAGGTTGAACAGAGGCAAGAGTGAACAGAGTAAGAGGACCAGCTAGGAGGTACTGGATGAACCGATGTAGGGATGGTTATGCTCTGGTTTGAGGAGGCAGTAATGGAGATGGAGAAAAGTAGGTGGTTTTGAAAAATACTCAGGGAGTAAAAGTGCTAAGAATTGGTAACAGGCTGAATTTGAAGAGTAAGGGAGGAAAATTGTTAAGGATAACTCCCAGGTTTTTGGCCTAAGCATTGCTGGAGCTATTTACTAAAAATAGGAAAAGAAAAAACGAACGAAACAATAATTTTTTAATATGGAGAGTGGGCAAGAAAATTATGACTTTAGTTTTCCTGAGCATGGGATGCCTGAGTGCAATCTAGACAAGACAGGTCAGGGAGACAGACAAATGAGTTGAAGGCGTTGTAGAAGGTCTGGTATGGAGATTCAAGTTTAGGAGCTGTTAGTACATCTGTGTTGATTGGAATTTTGGGAGTAGATCAGTCTGACTAGACGTGATTACAAAATAAGAAGGCTTAGTGGTAAATCCTGGGGAACTCCAACACTTAAAGGGTAGAAAAGGGGTCAGCAAAAGAGAGTGAGTGTCCAGTGAGGAGAAAGCAGTTATCAGAGGCACCTAGTATGTCTCGGTAGGTGTTTGCGAATCTGGATTTGCTCTGGCTCCCTTACAACTGCATGATATTCATGAGAAACTATGGGTTTTGTGCTTCTATAAAGAGGATCCAGTCTTCAATGCAAACTAAGCAGGTTATACATGGCTGCTAGATAGCTTACGAAGGACAGGTGAAGGCACCGGGAAGGGAGGCACACTCACGGCTTTGCTACAATGGGTTGGGTCCACCTGGGGGCCATGGTCAGCATGGTCATCCTTTGAAAATTCAGCTCTAGAAAGGATAACTTTTCTACGCTCTGCTAAGAGGGCATCCTTAAAGTCAGCTGGGTTCAGTGGAACTCAAATGCCATAAAGGAGGGAGAGGCTTAACATACTTACTCAATGTTTTTTGAAGAAACTGCAAGCCAGGTACTCACGATGGCAGTCAGCTCTACCCAGCGGAGTTTGACGCATTCGTCTGGGCTGGGCCATCCCAGACGCTGGTAGTCACGTTTTTTTCCTGGAAGGAAAGTATGCCATGAATCCACGCGATTGCAAAGGAACAGAACCCAAAGGGCCTTGTGCCCTGATGATTACTTCACCCAGATTGGTGTATTTGGAGGTGCTAGTCATTCTTGTAGTCTTTAGCATTTCCCCCATCTATGGTCTAATTAAAATCTTGTCATTATGCAATGGGACTAAAGATCATCTCTGAGTAAAGACAGGTGGAGAAGAAAGAATAAATGAGTCCTTTGGTGGATTTAAGACTGAGCAACATGAAATAAGGGTTAAGGTATTCTTCAATGTTAACAGTCTTACCAAACTTAATTTTTGCCCCCTCTGTATTTTGATTTTATAAAGACAACTCCAACTTAGTAGAAACATATATCCCTAAAGCAGGGTTTCTCAACCTGGTATTATTGACATTTTGGGCTGGATAATTTTTTGAGGACCTGTCCTGTGCATTGGAGGGTGTTTAGCATCATCTTTGGCCTCTACCCACTGGATGTTGGTAGCACCGTTCCCCAGATAAAACAACAAAAATGTCTCCAGATATTGCCAAATGTCCCCTGGGGGGCAACATCACACCCAGTAGAGAGAACCACTGCTATAAAGAAGAGCAGCAGGGAATAATGATGTTAATGAAAGATGATCATCTCCCCCCAGCCCCCGCCACAACACCACAGTCCAAGAACCAGCCTGGTTACCATCTATTTGAAGAGCACTTCCTGTGTATTCAGATCCCGTGCTAAGTGCTTTACATCCTTAACCTCATAAGTTTTTTCCATTTTTCTTTTTTTAATTAGAGACAGCACCTTGCTTTCTTGCTCAGGCTGGAGTGCCATGGCATGATACTAGCTTTCTGTAGCCTTAACTTCCTGGGTTCAAGTGATCCTCCCACCCTGGCCTCCCAAAGTGCTGGGATTATAGATGTGAGCCACTGCATCTGGCCTGAAGTAGGTTTTAACCCTCATTTCTCAGATGAGAAAACAGAGACTCAGGGAGACTAGATGACTTGCCCAGGTCACCTGGCTAGGAAATGGCAGAGCTGGGATCCTGATCCAAGTCTGTTTGACTCTAACGTGTATGTTCCCAATCAACAAGCTATTTAAAGCTACAAAAAATTTTAAAGCTCTGTTTATTAATATCCTTCGTAGGTACTACTTTTTGGGTCTGGGCGCTTTACTTACATCAAATCCCCAAGAAAAGAGCAGAACTGTCTTGTCTGGGAGGGGTTTTCTGAAGGAGTTATAATGGAATAGGCAGGAAGGAGAACTTTAGTTCTGTATAGCACTTTTTATATTATAGGAATTTACCAACAGTAGAAAACTGTTTGAGGTACAGGCAGGGGTTTAGATTGAGATTTTAACAAAACAGAAAGGAACAGTTTTGAAAGAGTTTCAAATTAACTCTCTTTAAATTAATAACTTAAATAAGCCATAATTTTCACAAAAAATCTTATTTTTCTTTTACATTTAATGATTTCATTTGAAAAATATTTATTGAGCACCTGTTATAAGGGGCTGAGAACCATAAAAGACACTAGGGGTACAGACAGGAATCATAAGACGGCCTGCTCTTGAGCTCACAGTCTAGTAAGGAAGGTAAACATAAACAAATCATTACAATACAATAGGAAAAGAGCTAGAGCAAAGATATAGAACAATTGCACAGAGGAAAGAGTAACTAATTCTGCCTGAAGGTAACAAGGAAGAGATGGCACTTGATTTTGAAGTTTAAGGATGAGGGATATTTTAGCACGGCAGAGGGCAGAGGGGGCATAGGGCATTCCAGGCATAGGGAACAGCATGTGCAAAGGCACTGAGGTAAAAACATGAGCATGGTTGGTTCAGAGAATGGTGTTGAAGGGTACACAGAGGCGGGTTGTAAAGGGTCTTGTACACCACACTAGGAAGTTTGAATTTTATCCTGTAGGCAATGGGAAGGCTTCAAGCCCACATCTCTCCATCTGGTTCACAAGGATATCATAAGAGGCTCTGTTAAATGCCTTGCTGAAATCCAGTTACATTATGTCTATGGCACTTTCCTGGTCTTCCAGTCTAGTAGCCCTAACCAAAAAAGGAAATGAAATTAGTTAAGCATTATTATTAGTTCTTAGAAAATCTACAATGGCTCTTAATGATCTCCATTTTTCCCCCATGGGCTCACAAACTATTTAATACTTTGCTTTATAACTTGGTCAAGATTTATCATGAAGCTGATTAGTTAGCAGTGAATAGAATCCATACTTAACTGAAAATTGGGATTTTGAATCTCTCTAGTATTTCTGTCCTCTATGCTTTAGAGCTTTTCACTTTAATGCCAATAAGTGGTTCCATGATCCCATTTGCAAGTACATTCAATGCCCTACTTGGGCCCACCAATTTGAATACATTTAAAACTGCTTAAGTGCTCTCATATCATCTCAACCATATTCAGCTTTAGTTTTCACTTTTATAATACATTTTTAGTTTTTTTGTTTATAAAAGTAATACAGGCTTATTGTAAAATATTTAAAAAATGGAAAAGTCATACAGAAGAAAATAAAAATCACCTATAGCTCTGTTAGCACCCAGAGATGACCATTTATAACATTTTGATGTATTTCCTCCTACTTTTGTTTCTATGTGCTTGTTTATTATACCATATTTCATCAAATCTAAGATGCTGCCAACTGTAAATATACATTATTTTAAAGGATTTAACAAAGAAAAACAGTGCCAATTATTATATAAGATACTATCAACTCTAAGATGTATTCCAATTTCAGAGATATTGAAATGTGAAAAAAATGTAGTTGATGAAATACAGCATAATGATTAAGGTATTCTCTACATTTACTACTTTATAAATTGCTTTTCTTAGTATATTACCAATATTTTGGCTGCATATTATGCAGCATGGACGTGTTATGATTTACTTAGGTAATTACAACATTCAGGTTGTTTACAAATTTTTATTATAAGCAACCCCATGATCAATATCTTTCTACTTACATCTATGGCACTTGTAAGATGATTTACTTAGGGTAAATTACTATAAGTAGAATAACTGGCACATTTTTAAATTTTCTGATGCGTCTAGTCAGACTACCCCAAAATTCACTTCATTTAAGTAAAATGTGTGTTACACATTTAAAAACAATTTGATAATCAAAACTGGTATCTTACTGTTTATGCCTGCACTCCTTTGATTGCTGATGAGGTTGAACATCTTCTCAAGTTTAGTGGCCATCTCTGTGTGTGTGTGTGTGTGTGTGTGTGTGTGTGTGTTTGGTGAGCTGCCTATGTACGCTGCATACATTTTATTGAAATACTGTATGTTTCATATCGATTTGTAAGTGCTCTTTAAATGATATTGATACCCTCTGCTTATCATATATTCTGTAAATATATACAAAAATAATCTACAAAAAATACTTTGCTTCAGTCCTTTGTCTTATTTTGTGGTGCTTTCCAGTGTCAGAATTATTATTTTCTTTCTCTCTTTCTGCCTTAGAATGTGGAAAGAACATGTAAATATTCACCTAGTTTTTCTTCCTTTATGATTTATTACACGTAATGTTAAATCCACTGGAATTTCATTTCCATAATGTTTTAGCGTTTGAACACTTTTTTCATTGATACAGAAGACAGACTGGTTTCTTGATCACTTTGCCCCTTTATCATCTCATCTGAACTATTTTAAGTTACAAATACAGCCTCTGTGAGAAATGAGACAGTGATATCTAAAACAAGAAATTGGCATATTAAACATTCAAATTTACCTTGTGGCCCAGGAGATGCCACCTTGGGGCCAGTGATCTCCAGGTTTGCTTGGTAACGATGTCCATTTTCTATCTGACTTGTTTCTACTTTTTTCCCAGGAGTTTTCTTATGATCTCCTTTGGGTTTCTTTACACGTTTGACCTGGAATGTAATCTGGGAAACAGAAACATGTTAGGGACAAATGAGACCAGTGATCAAATCTGTCAATGACTTGTGAATACTAGTTAAGAATAACCAAGTCCTGTGCTCAGGTTCTCTCCTTGAATTTAACTCTTAAAGACCTAAATAAAAAATGGTTAGTGAAATGAACAAAATAACCTAGTCTTGAAGAATGTACAGGAGAAACTGAAAAGAAAGATGTCTGAACTGGACAGTTCCAAGTCTGCAGGCTCTGACTGTGGCTTCACACCCATCCCATTTCCTCCTGCCTCCCAGAAGAGCCAGCAATACATAAGTAACATGAAAGGCTTCCTCCCGGTAAAATTCCAATGTGAAGGCTGTCCTGGAGTGTGCAGCCAAGTAGTGCCACATATCCAACAGAAACTTCCACTTTGCATACTAGGATCCCCTGAAGGACATGGGCTACAATTTTGTAAGAATTAAGCTGGCAAACTTACCCATTCTGTTGCTTCATCATCTTCACTTCTGCAGTCTCCGTAGCAAGAGCTTCTGGCCACTCCATCCTGGGGACCTTTCTTCAGCACCCGTATTCCTTGTAAGTCTAGACGCCGCCCTTTCATCTCCAGTGCACCCCCAAAGCCTTCCAAAGGCCATGCCTGTTGAAATTCATCCACCAAAGCCAGTATTTCTTCTGACATTTTGGTTTCATCTGAATTCTCCATCTCGTCAGAGCCATTGCTCTCCTCAACCACCGTACCTGAAATTCAAGGGCCAGCATGTTAGTAAAAGGTACATAGTACTCATTCAAGTCCTTGGGTGACTCCAACCCTGCTTTTGGAGAAACATTTTGGCTCTGCTTAGAGGCACTTCTATAGCCCAATGTGATAAAAATACCATTCAGCATCTTCAAAATACATAATAAAACACCAAGTTTGTCATCTAGCATTTGCCAAAAGCCTGGCTGAGAACAGTGGCAGCTAGACAGCAGGCAGGCAGAGATTCTCTTATTAGTGAGCATGAGGACAGGTATGTGATATACTATTTTTTAAAAAAGATCCACTTGCTCTATATTCAAAACATAGACGGCAAGGATGAAGCTTATTATGTTATTTAATATATGGGATTCTTCAAGGTTTATTCAAATATCTGGACATAGCTGTGTGTCCAGACCATATAGCTGGCTTAACTGACTTAACTGAAAAATGATTTGTTTAATGGAAAACTATCCTAATTCTACATCAAGGCTCCCATTTTTCACTAATGGCTGATATAAGAAATAGCAATATACTACAATAATTTCTTTCTAAAATGATTACCAAGATATTTAGGTGGCTCAAGTCTCTAAAAGACCCCGATGGAAGACTCTCAGCATAATGGCCTAGCAAAAATTCTCTCTCTTGAGAACTCAGTATGTTTCCTTTATTATCCAATGAAGGCTACACAACCCTCTTGAGTTTTCCTCTATGCTTGAATAACAAGGAAGTTCAGGCACAATCAGCCCGAGTTTCTTAATAGAAGGCTTTCTTTTAAAAAATTCTGCATTACTTAACTTTTCCTGTTTATTTTGTATTAATGGCTGGATGTTACATTGTGCATTCCATGAAAGTTATCCCTAGTCCCTTTAGGAAGTAGATAGGGTACAAGAACAAATAACAAAACATCTCCTTTTGTAACACATACCCACAGGAAAACCTGAGAGCTCTGGGTGGATACCTCACAAAACGCCAGTTTCATTATTCTAGTGCAGTAATCTTCAGTTGGTAATTCTGGCTTGTTCAGGGATTTAGAACATGGTATCACAGCCATGCACCACATAATGAAGTTCTGGTCAATGATGAACTGCATATACCACAGTGGTGCCATAAAATTATAATACTGTATTTCCCCTGTACCTTTTCTGCATTTAAATACGTTTAGAGACGCAAATATTTACCATTGTGTTATGCTTGCCTACAGTGTTTCAGCAGATAAACGTGCTGTAGAAGTTTGTAGCCTAGGAGCAAGGGGCTACACAATGTAACACGGGAGCACAGTAGGCTATACCACCTAGCTTTGTGTAAGTAAGTACAGTACACTCTATGATGTTCCCACGATGGCAAAATCACCCAAGGATGCATTTCCTAGAACATATCCCTGTCGTTAAGCAACACACTGGAAAAAAATCATGCTGTTTAGCTACAAAGAGTTCTGCAAACCCAGTAACCCAAGGTTACTGCTTCCCTGTGCTCCTAACATATGGTAATATTTATCATTATTTAAAACTTCTGAGAGAGAGGGGCTTTCATCAATGGAAACTGATATTCAAATGAAGAGAGAATACGGAGCTTGCTGCAGGCTTCTGTTGCTGGTAGCCATTAGGCTTTTCTAAAGGCTGCTGGGGTTGGGGCAAAAGCAATTCCTAAAAAACAACACTAAATATGTACATATTTTTATATTTTCTCCTTACAGGTGAGGAATAAGTAGATTATAAGTGTGCTCTGAGTTAGCAAAAAATAAACCAAACTTTATTGATAGCCTACTATGTGTCTATCTCTGTAAGCTGTAGGTGGGAACAAAAAAAAATGGAAAGTTTCTAACCTTAAGAAATTAAATATAATGAATTTATAATCAAGTTGGAGACAGAAAACTACATACATGAAATAATAAAGAGAACAATTAACTTTTTTTTTAAGAGGAAAAAATACTTGCATGTAATCACAAATGCTTCTTAGAGAAAGGGGGACTACCTGAGGCAGGATTTAGACAGACAGAGTAGAGGGCCAGGGAGGTCACTCCCCAGAGTGACTTTTTTTTTTTTTTTTTGAGACAGAGTCTTGTTCTGTCACCCAGGCTGGAGTGCAGTGCAGTGGCGCAATCTCAGCTCACTGAAACCTCTGCCTCCTGGGCTCAAGTGATCCTCCTGCCACAGCCTCCCAAATAGCTGGGATTATAGGTGCAGACCACCACACCCAGCTAATTTTTTTTGTATTTTTGTAGAGATGGGGTTTCACTATGTTGGCCAGGCTGGTCTTGAACTCCTGACCTCAGGTGATCCGCCTGCCTTAGCCTCTCAAAGTGCTTGGATTCCGGTGTGAGCTTCCAGAGTGACATTTTTTTTAAAAAAAGCATGTATGCATAGACTCATTTGTCCACACACATACATACAGGGATAGTAAAGGCACATGGAAGGCATGACCAATTTCAAATTAATTACAACCAAGAATGTATACAGGGGATAGCAACAAATAAGACACTTAGGAAAGGTAGGTGATGTTACAAATGTGTGAGAAAGTCATGAAGAGGATTCGTTGTAAAGGGAGCCTCTTGTTTCTTAAGCAGAAGAATAACAGGATGAGGGCCATAATAATTACGAAGGTTAAAGTCTTAGAGTAGTAAATCAGTTTGTGTATTGGAACAGGGGTGTTGGACAAGGAAAGAGAAGACAGAAGACAAAGAGACCAATTAGAAAGGTATTTAAGAATCTTTATAAGAGTTATAGAAGTGTCCCAAAGGATTATAAATCATGCTGCTATAAAGACACATGCACACGTATGTTTATTGCAGCACTATTCACAATAGCAAAGACTTGGAATCAACCCAAATGTCCATCAGTGACAGACTGGATTAAGAAAATGTGGCACATATACACCATGGAATACTATATAGCCATAAAAAAGGATGAGTTCGTGTCCTTTGTAGGGACATGGATGCAGCTGGAAACCATCATTCTCAGCAAACTATCACAAGAACAGAAAACCAAACACCGCATATTCTCACTCATAGGTGCGAAATGAACAATGAGATCACTTGGACACAGGAAGGGGAACATCACACACCGGGGCCTATTGTGGGGAGGGGGGAGGGGGGAGGGGGAGGGATAGCATTAGGAGATATACCCAATGTAAATGACCAGTTAATGGGTGCAGCCCACCAACATGGCACATGTATACATATGTGACAAACCTGCACGTTGTGCACATGTACCCTAGAACTTGAAGTATTAAAAACAAAAAAAAAAGAGGTATAGAAGTGGGTTGTCTTAAGGTAAAGGGAAAAGGAATTTTTTAAAAAGGGAGGGTAAAGAGGTATACAAGGAAATGTTAATGGAGAAAAATTAGTAATAGGATAGGCTCAAAGATGATTTCAAGATTTTTAAGTCTAATGTGAAAAACTGGGATTTTTAATATATGACTATAGGTTTAGAATCTGTGAATATGTAAACAGAATGATATTTATAAAGACAATGGAGTTAGGAAAGGGCAACAGGATAAAGACTTGGAATTGTAGACACTAGTCATTAATTCATGAAAATATTTGTTGCTGTATCTAGCAATGTGCTGAGGGCTGGGTGGTAACAACCCATGGAACTTACAGTCTAGACAAGAATGGATGGAGGAATGTATCTTCAGATATTGTCCTATATAGAACACTGCCCTACACAACTGTCTTGTACAGCTGAAAATACAGAATTCTGGTTTGGTGAAAGGTCTGGATTGTAGAGAGATCTCAGAAGGTTTCAAATTATGCTTGAAGCAAGAGGAATAACTAAATCTTGCTGCTTGTAGGACAGATGGTATGATATAAACTGAAAACGATTTTCGTTACCATGCACCATTTTCACACTGGGAAAAAGAAGAATAAATATTGTGAAGTTGGAGAGAATGTGAGCATCCACAGTGAGGTTTATGTGAGATGTGAGTTCACATCCTTTACGGAGATGAAGCCTATTCCAGGGTAGTGGGAAGGTTTATGGTTGTATCTGAGCCATATTAGGTACTATCAAGAATCACAGGGACTGGGAGAAGTGTTAACAGATGAAGCTATGGGCCAGGCATGGTGGCTCACGCCTGTAATCCCAGCACTTTGGGAGGTCGAGGTGGGCGGATCACCTGAGGTCAGGAGTTTGAGAACAGCCTGGCCAACATGGTAAAATCTTGCTTCATAAAAATACAAAAATTAGCCATGCGTGGTGGTGGGCGCCTATAGTCCCAGCTACCTCGAGAGGCTGAGGCAGGAGAATGGCATGAACCCGGGAGGCGGAGCTTGCAGTGAGCCAAGATTGTGCCACTGCACTCCAGCCTGGGCAACAGAGCAAGACGCCATCTCAAAAAAAAAAAAAAAAAGAAAGAAAGAAAGAAAGAAACGTAGCTATGCATATGTAGTTCTGTTGAAAACAAAAAGAAGCTTGAAATGTTCCACACACACCTGGAGATTCATGTTTAAGTCTGGGCACCTCACTTTAGGAGATGTGCAAAGCAGAGCACATTCACAGAAAATATACTTGGCAAAAAGTACTCAAAACTTCAGAAGAGGGACTGAAGAAATCTAGGGGGATCCAGTGGCAGGAAGAGTAGCTGATATATTACACCAAAAATTCGGGCTTGAAAAGATTTTGAAAAATTCCAAGGAGATTACTTCAAAGACAGTGAAGAGACTAGATGCCATAACATTAAGTTATTCAAGGAAGTGGGGACATTTAACTGAAGAGAAGCAAAGACACAGGAAAGGAAGGTAGGCAGGAACAATAACCGTTTTCAATACCTACAGGAATGTGCTATTAATGAGAAACAAGACTGACGTTGCTGGCCTCATAAGACAAAACTAGAAATGAGAGGTCATGTTTTAGCTCAATATTAGGAAAGACTTTTGGATCAGATGACAATGGTTATCCAGGAAGAAACTGGGATCACCACACCTGGAATAGAAATAGAAGCCAGTTAATGGCTACAGAGAACACTACTGAGAGGGAGTGGAATATCAGAAGCCAATTAACAGAAGGTGACTATATTTGATAAGAAACAGCATTAACAATCTTGGAAGAGAAGTTTCAAGGAGTTTTAGGGAGCAGAGGATGGAAAGATGAGTGCCAGATTCAAAACAAGACAGAAGTAAACATAGCCATAGAAAGAGGTAAAGAACACAAATTCAAAGAGATGACCAGCAAAATCTGACCAAAAACATCTTCCTCCAGAAATCTTGCATGAGTAATATCAATGGGTGCTAGAGTACTTAAGATTGTGGCTTCTAAAAGCAAGTAAGGCACATACTATCTTTAATAACAATACTGTAGAGGGAATATGTCCCTTTGTCTCACAAAAAAGAAAGAGTATTCTAAGGAATTAGACAAACTTGGTTCCAAATTAAGATTACCACCATAAGGCCGGGCGCTGTGGCTCATGATTGTAATCCCAGCACTTTGGGAGGCCGAGGCAGGTGGATTGCCTGAGCTCAGGAGTTTGAGACCAGCCTGGGCAACACAGTGAAACCCCATCTGTACTAAAATACAAAAAAATTAGCTGGGTGTGGTGGCATGTGCCTGTAATCGCAGTTACTTGGGAGGCTGAGGCAGGAGAACTGCTTGAACCCAGGAGGTGGAGGTTGCAGTGAGCCGAGACCGCGCCATTGCACTCCAGCCTGGGTGACAGAGCAAGACTCCTTCTCAAAAATATAAAAAAAGATTACCACCATAGGGCCTTGGGCAATTCTGTTTTGAGTCCTAGGGTTCTCTTGAAAAAGCAGTCATCTGGTTTGAAGTCGATTGGAAAGCTGTAGATATGCTTATGATTTAACATATAAGCAATGACATAAAATTTCAAGCCAGTAATCAGAAAGCACAAAAGACTTAGATTAAATCACTCGGATTAAGGTAGGTAGGGAAATCATTCTCTTCTGAGCAGAAAACAATAATCATAAGTATTCGTTGCCACCAGTGGTGTTCTTCCTTTTTCTAGCTGGGTCAGTATAGCAAGAGAAAACTGGGAACTCTGAGTAGATAACCTAGAAAAGCAAACAGGGAACCTTTCCTGTAACAATTCTTGTGCAAATATATTATGGCTCCCTTGAACTGAACAGATGTTTACTGATCATGTACTATGTGTATGTGCTTGTAAAGACTTTGACTCCTGAAGTTGCAGTTATACCTATGTTTGTAGAACATTTACTGGGTTCTGAGTACCAGGCACTAAAATAAATGCTTCACCAAGTTATTTCATTTAAATACTCAAAACCACTCTATGAAGCATTTTTGTTGGTTTGTTTTTAAATAAATGAGGTAAGAAAGGCTCAGGAAGATTAAGTAACTTGCAAATCTGATCAGATCTACATTTTAGAAACAACTCTTTGGATGTACAAAAAATTAGTAACATTGGTTGTTTCCACTTTTAAAATTCTGTATTGATTACATGTATTATCTTTCTTCACATACAGATTAAAATAAAAGACTAGATTTAGAGAGCCAAATTGAGACGCTACTGCAATAGTGCAGGCAGAAATGAAGAAAGTCTGAATTCAAGCAGTGGCAGAGGGAATGAATGAAGAGATATAGATGCAACAGGTCTGAGAGACTGACTGGATACAGTGGTGTCTGGGTGAGTTGTGCTGTTGTTAACAGAGATCAGGAATGTAGAAATTAGAAGTATTTCAGAAAATAGGGCCCATATGAGGAGAAGTTCAATTCTGGGTATGTTACATTTAAGTGCCTATGGCACATCCAGATGAAGAGTACACTAAAAAAAAAAAAAAAAAAAAAAAAGGTAGAAATAAGATCTGGAGTTGTAGAGAATGTCTTAGCTGAAATATAGGTCTGGAGTCATTGGTGTAGTCAAGGGTATTTGAATCACCAAGAGATAATACATAGAAGGACGAGAATAGAAGGTCAAAGTCAGGATCCTGCATAACCCAACAAATAAAGGGCAGAATAAAGAGTAAGTGAAAGAAATTTTAAAAGATGGTGTGTGGATAGAAGAAAGCCAAGAGAAAGTGATATTCCAGAAGCCAAGAGGAAAGAAGAGAGTTTCAAGAAGTGGGGAGGAGTTATGCATAGTTCCAGGTACAGTAAAGTGGTCAAGTGGGTGAATACTAAAAAGAAGTCATGCATTTTGGCAATTCTGATAATCTAAGCAAGAACCATTTAGTACAATATAGCTCAAAATGTGGTCATAAAATGGAATCTTGGGAGAGGGCATAATAGGTAAGCCCATTATTCCAAATCTTCATATTTTATTGGGTTAGTGTAAAAGCAACTTATGTTCCTTTTACAATGATTTACTCAATATACTAGTAACATTAAGAAGACTGATACATAAATCAGATTTGTTCTAGCAACAGAAGACACTGAAGGAGAGAACAAAGAAAGTGTGAAGAACACTTTCACACTATAGTTTGTCTTCTGCCTCACCACCTGGGGGTCACCCTCATGATGCTACAATATGATTGTTAAAAGAAGAAAACAAATTCTTAAAAGTAGAGAAAAGCCTAAGCTTAAAGCTTGAGAGTTGATTTTTCCCCAGAAGCACAGCTTAGGTCAAATCAACTTACTTTCAAGTCTAAGGGCATCTGAGTCCCTCCCTGAATTCTCAACAGAGAACACAGGGTCCTCCTCTGTTCCTCTCTCAGAGGGCTCTTCTTCAGCAGCATCCAGTGACTGTGAGTTGTCAAAATATTTCTGTTTGTCATGGCTGTTGTCCAGGGTTTTCTCATGACAATTACCTCAATGACAAGAGACACAGATATAGCACATTAGAAATATCTCTCTTGTGTAGTACTATAGTACAAGGTCCTAAAATATCAAGAAGAGCAAAAATGTGACAATGCCGGTTTTTCTTCGGCAGAACATACAAAAATCAGTGAGCTGCAGCACCCAAAGCCAGATCATTACTGTGATTCAAGATTTTGCAATGAAGTTCAAGTTTCAGTTGTAGGCTATTGTCAAGTATTTGGAAGGATAAAAACAACTGTAACAACAAAGATTAAGCCCCAAGACCTTGTTCCATTCATAACGGCCATGAAATATTTTCTTGAAGTTAGAAATATCATCAAAAAGTTTTCCTTCTATTTGTGAGAAATGACAGGTTAATACCTGGATAAGTCTGAGATAAATTATAGCAGAGAAAAATACTATTTTTGCATCATGGCTTAAAATGAGATATATCAAAAGATGACAAATTATTAAAAATTAAAAGCCAAAGAATTAAAGGGAGATGATGGCAGAAAGTCAACAATTAAGACTGCAATGTAACATTTGGAAATGTTTTGCAATGTTTCTTTTGGAAAACAAGTTCTGGTCATGTCAATAAAAATAACTTTTGGCACATATAGTGGGAATGACCTCTACAGCGACTTTTACCTATGAGTTAAAGGATTTTGATCCTATTAAGAGTTTTGTGTTAGTATGAACCAAAACCCCCACTATTCAGCTCTACCTGATGGTCATTCTCTGGGTAGGAGAGTATGTTACCAGATAGTTGTATCTAATATGGCAGCAATCTGGCTGACATCTGTCCCTCCTTTGACTACCCTTGGTTAGTTCTAGCTGATCTGGCAAGCTGAATAGCTATCCTCTTTGCCCGCTGTGTTCCATGGACATTGTCAATGAAAATGCATTTCCAATGGAGAATCACAGCTTTCCTGTTAGAGGAAAATTCTTTGGTTAAGAGTGTAGAAGTAGCAGCTCTCCTTTACCAGAACATTCAAACACACTCTAAGTTTATTCTTTAGAGAATGTTGTCTCAAAGATAGATCGATCTATCTATTTATCTATCCATCTATCTATCTATCTATCCTTCTATCAATCAATCAATCAATCATCTTATCTATATGTACAGATTCACCACATCAAGCTCTCTCTACATGAATGGAAACAAAAGATGTCTCTTTCTTGACTGATGGCTCTCTTAGATTTCACAATTTACGGAAGTACTTCTAATGCCATCTCCCTTACTGTGCCAAGAAAATGTAATGGACTCAAAGCCTTTTCCAACTTAATGACTTTAGAGTAAGGGGACCACATGTTTAGAGAGTCACTTTCCATTTTCCACTTTTACACTATTATACATTGGAGGCTACCATATTTAACAAGACTATGTCAGAAATTGAGGATTCTTTTAAGAGTTTCAGCTCTCAAGAAATTGACAAACAACTTGGGGAGACAGTAAATACAAGACAACAAAGAATACTTGTTCCAAATAAGTGCTTCAGAGAATAATCTTAGAACTCGAATTTTAAAGAATAGGCAGGACTTATAGAAGGGGAACTACAGGAAATAGAAGAAATATTTTTTGAGTGCTTTATATTTTTTCTTCCACTTTACCCTCATAAAAACCGTGTGCATCTTCATTTCACGAATGAGGAAACTGATTCTCAGTGAAATAAAGTAACTTGCCTAAAGTCAAAAGTAGTAGATCTGAGATCTGGATCAGGTTTATCTTATTACAAGGCTTCTAGGCTTCCCCCTGGTCAGTAGGGAAGGCAGCATTCTAGGCAAGGAAGAATAAAGTGTTGGGCAAAGCAACAGGGACAGAAATTCTCATTTGTGTTTGGGAGCAGTGAAAAGTACAGCTTGATAAAGACTGAGTGTGGTGTATGTGTGTGTGTGTGCCTGCCCATGGAGGGCTAATGGGAAAGAAGCCATGAGCAAGGGGTGTGCGTGTGTGTGTGTGTGTGTGTGTGTGCATGTCCGCCCATGGAGGGCTAATGGGAAAGAAGTCATGAGCAATGGTAGTTGCTTTCTTTCTCCAGATTCTCCTATGACAGGACAGAGGTTGTTAATTTGCCCTCACTTCTGTTTTCACCATCTGGTATGTGTAGTTAAGTCAGGGGAGCTAAACATAAGAGCATTAAAATAAAACAGAATCATGACATCAACCAACTCTGCACACCCAATTGAGTATAATTTATTATGAAGAACATCACACTTCTCAGAGACAATTCTTAATTGGGATATAAATAAGCATGACTATTAAAAGCAAAGAGGAAATAATTATGACAATGATGCTGATTAAAGCATTCTTCACATTGACTGACACAGGTTGTATAAAACATTATAAAAGCAAAGGACAAACCTTTAGCACTAGAACCCAGTGAAATTCTGTGTTTTCTGAAGTTGATTTCCTCCTTCAACATTTGATTCTCTTCTGTTTCTCTCCCACCCTCTGCCCACAGTAAAAATTTAATTGGTCTCATCTTTTTAAACTTATGCAATACGAAAAAATACCTTGTAGGTAATTTATAAAATATTGTGTGCACAAGGGACCCTGAAGCTAAATTACTCCTTCTGCATGACCTCAAACTCAGACATCTTGTGCAAGCCATGTGCATTCTAAGAATGTCTTGTCCTCAAATTCAGGAAATTGGGGCCAGCATCTCTCAGAGGGAGACGAGAAGAATCGGGGAGGAGAACAGGAGGAATAAAAAAAGAATAAGAGGTTTGTGTTAGGGTATTTCTTGGAAGTAGGCATCAAAATGATCACATAAAAGCTACATGCTTTAAGATTAGAATTGTGAATACTAACTTTCTTACAATAAACTATTAAAAACAGACCAGTTTGGCCAGGTGCGGTGGCTCACGCCTGTAATTCCAGCACTTTGGGAGGCCGAGGCAGGAGGATCATGAGATCAAGAGATCGAGACCATCCTGGCCAACATGGTGAAACCCCGTCTCTACTAAAAATATAAAAATTAGCTGGGCATGGTGGCGCATGCCTGTAGTCCCAGCTACTCAGGAGGCTGAGGCAGAAGAATCACTTGAACCTGGGAGGCGGAGGTTGTGGTGAGCCGAGACTGCACCACTGCACTCCAACCTGGTGACAGAGTGAGATTCCTTCTCAAAACAAAACACCCAAAAAACCAACAACAACAACGAAAAAACCAGACCAGTTTAGGATTCTGATATGATTTGCATACATAGTTTGGCGATAGTTGCATTGCCTAATTTTTAAAATTACTCCTTCCAGTTTCTAAGGGTAAATGAAGTATTTCAGAAGAACTTAAAATTTCTCTTCTTTAGACTACAGTATAGGTCTGCTCCAGCTCAAAGGGGAACTAAAAAAAGTGGCCTTTGTGGAAAAATATTGCCTGTTTTCCTGGCAGAGGTCGGAATGATGTTCTCATTAAAGAAACACAGGAAAATATTGGAGAAGGAAAAATGGAAAGATACCTGGAAAGTAGCAAGTCATCTTCTATGCATAAGACTTATTTTTTGCTGACACAAAATGGGGAGATTCTATGACTTACACTAACCTTGAGAGGTATGATTTTTCTTTAAAGGAACAACACTATTTAAATCAAATGCTTTAGGTAACAAGGTCCCAGGTGAAAACGGAAAACACTTTTCTGTGTAATGCTGTTACTTGCTTGCAAAGCATTTAGCATCTAATTCAAATCCTGGCAGTTTGGTTTTTCTTAGAAGTAAGAGACTACAAGACTATCAACTAAGTGTAAAACTCCAAAAAGGGTATTTCTGATTCTGGAACTACTATGAGATCCTAGTATATTAACATTATTTTCTACACGTAGAGCATCTCCTGCATAAATAGGGTTATTAATACTAACCTATCCTACAAGGGTGTTAGGAAAAACAACTACATATTTAATATACCTTGTCAAAGTAAAGTCTCCTGAGGGGTAAAGGCACAACTTACCATGTCGCCAAACAGTTTTTCAAAGTATACTAAGGTCTCAGGATCTCCTATCTTCTCATCTTAATTGTTTACAAATTGCTAGAAGATTATTTTCCACTTTCCAATTAGAGTTGGGTAAACACATATTTGTTAAAAAGAATTCTTACCTTCTAAATCTCATATATTGGTAGAGATTCCTGGTTGGGTAACTTAGGATGCTTTTTGGTTAGTTATAATAAAGAAATGCCACAAATGAATTGAGAGGCATCAAAACTTGGTAAGAGCCAAGTAACTAAAGCCAGCACCAATGATAAGATCATGTGGTTCTTTTAGCGTTAGAGCAGTGGTTATGGGTACAGACTGGGGCAAGACAAGTTACTTTTACCTTTTTGTGAATCAGTTTCCTCATCTACAAACTGAGTTTTTTGTTTTTGTTTTTTAAGAGGTGGGGGTCTCACTATGTTGCCCAGGCTAGACTTGAACTCCTGGGCTCAAGTGATCCTCTTACCAGCCTCCTGGTGTGTGCCACTGCACCTGGCTGCAAATTGAGCTTAATAATAATATCCATTTCGTTAGGTTGTTGAGAATTATATGCAAAGAGCCAGACCACTGCCCAGCACATGGTAAGATGCTAATATTATTAGCCCCTGACTCCCTGAAAAGCTGCACTGGAATAGTAAGTTATCCCAATGTAATCTCTTTAAAGTAAGGCCTTTTAGTTATAGCCAACTCAGAATCTCTAGTATGATCAATTAACCGGCTATTAGAAATTATAAGGGTATCCATCTCACGCCAGTTATAATGGTGATCATTAAAAAGTCAGGAAACAACAGATGTTGGAGAGGATGTGGAGAAATAGGAACACTTTTACACTGTTGGTGGGAGTGTAAATTAGTTCAACTGAAGACAGTGTGGCGATTCCTCAACGATCTAGAACTAGAAATACCATTTGACCCAGCGATCCCATTACTGGGTATATACCCCCAAGGATTACAAATCATGCTACTATAAAGACACATGCACACGTATGTTTACTGCAGCACTATTCACAACAGCAAAGACTCGGAACCAACCCAAATGCCCATCAATGATAGACTGGATAAAGAAAATATGGCACATATACACCATAGAATACTATGCAGCCATAAAAAAGGATGAGTTCATAATCTTTGCACAGACATGGATGAAGCTGGAAGTCATCATTCTCCACAAACTAACACAGAAAGAGAAAACCAAACACTGCAGGTTCTCACTCATAAGTGGGAGCTGAACAATGAGAACATATGGAAACAAGGAGAGGACCATCACATGTCAGGGGGTGGGGGGCTAGGGGAGGGGTAGCCATTAAGAGAAATACCTAATGTTGATGACGGGTAGATGAGTGCAGCAAACCACCATGGCACATGTATACGTATGTAACAAATCTGCATGTTCTGCACATGTATCCCAGAATTTAAAGTATAATAATAATAATAATTAAAAAAAGAAGTTATCAAGGTATCTGTGTAATTTCAACTTTCTGTGTGTGTATGTTTGTGTGCATGTATGTAGGGGATACTGGAGGCAGCACAGAGTCCATTTCTACCAATCTTTTAGAAGAAAGCAGCAATTAATTCAGATCAAACTCCTTAGCATATCTAAGCCCCAAATTATTTAGTACACTTAGAAATTAGTCTCACAGTCGGCTCTGTGCTCTCTAAAGGACATTTTAATAGACAGACTGCCTTACAATATGAAAAAAGGCTACAGGTACCATGTTACCTATAGTCATTTACCTCTTTGCTGTTCAATAACTCCCTCCTTCTAGGTTTTTTGTTTTTTGTTTTGAGACAGAATTGCTCTGTCACCCAGCTGGAGTGCAGTGGCATGATCTGGGCTCACTGCAACCTCTGCCTTCCAGGCTCAAGCCATCCTCCCACCTCAGCCTCTCCAGTAGAGACAGGGTTTCAGCATGCTGCCTAGGCTGGTCTCAAACTGCAGAGCTCAAGTAATCTGCCCTCTTTGGCCTCTCAAAGTGCTGGGATTACAGGCACGAGCCACTGTGCCCAGCCCCCTCTAGTTTGTTAATCTTATTTCACTCCTTCCCCAAACATACTTTTTGCTTTCATACAATAAATATGTTATATTCCTATGCAACTTATTACATAACTAATTTCTAAGACATAAATAATAAACTGATTTGTAATACGAGCCATAATTCAAAATTTAAGGCAAAGATGTTATAAAAGTGGTCTTTGTGAAACAGTGGAATATTCTGTTTTCCTACCATCCTTGCTTGAACAGGCTTATATTATACTCTACGGTCTCCTTTCTTCTGCCTTTCAGAAAAGTTACCCTACAGGAAGCATTCTGATATATTCAATTAAAGTACCTAGGTGGAAAATACAGACAATATCATCCTTTTAACAGGTATAAGTGACTTTTTATATAGTATTTTCTCCTTACCTTTCTACCCAACTGCACTCAAAATTATGCAGTTAAAAATGATTTCTTTTGGAAATAGGTAGCTTAGAAACACATGGTGACTGTTTCCTTTTATTATAATTTAAGCTACCTAATAACACTATTTCGTATTTATCTTTAGTAAAATATAATCTGTCTTTAGAAGAGATAGCAAAATGCCATGAACAAAAATATATCTTTCAGTTGTTCACCACTGTCATACAAAATTACTTAAAAATATTACCAGGAAGCTTTTACTACAGGTGACATGTGGGACTTTGGTAACACACAGAGTGACAGGAATAGCCGAGGAAGAAGACCTTACTGGGAATAGATACCTTTATGATTTTCACCTCCAGCGGTTATAACAGAGTCTAACAGACCTTTTACCAAGAGGAACACTTCCATGGTATAAATTCAAATCCTGCCTCAGTTGCAGCCTTACTGTACAAACTTGGGCAAATCAATTTACATCTCTGTGTCTAGGATGTTTTACTCTGAAAGGGAGAGACAAACTACTGTCCTACTGTCAGAGGATTCTTGGGAAACATCGTTAATGAAACCACTGCTAATATAAGCATACAGAACCTGAATCTGGGTGAAACCTAGGTTGCCGATGACTGCATCTGAGACAAATGAAGATGCCTCACCTCCTCTGCCCTGTTTTATCCTCTATTTGGAAAAGAAAAAAGAAATTATTTGAAAAGAAATAATGGCTCCTTAGACCTGTTCTCATTCAGTAATTACTGCTGAATGAAATTCTTTGCAGAATGTTTTAAAATAATGGTTATGTACTGACTGACCTCAAAAGTACAATGGCAGAGAGAAACAGACCATATTAAAGACTTGAAATCAGCACTCTCTCCTGGTGAGGTGATTAAGTCAGAAGAGTTTACAGGAAAAAAAAAAAGGAAAGAAAGAAAAGTATGTGATTCCCAAATATAAATGTGTGTGTGTGTGTGTGTGTGTGTGTGTTTCCCTTTTACTACATATCCTGGAGTTGAATTCTATCCTGGGAAATACTCTGTTCACACATGGTCACACCTGGAACTTGCTTTGCCCAAGAACTTAGAGCTGAATTGATTTCCGCAGACCTATATGCCCCTGCATCCCACATGCCCTGCCTCCTTTTAGAGTAGAGAAAGGAGAACTGGCTATAAATCTGGCCTCTTGGTCTTGCCATGTAGCCTTCTCTTAAATGACTAAAGCACAGGAAGCAAAGTCAGCACCAGTTGAGACACAGATACCATGACATGTAGGCTGTGTTAGAAACTATTTTAATGAAGAATCCAGGCTTTCAGCAGTTATAAGTGCTTCTAGAAAGGTAAATGATCAGATTACATATCTAAAGCAAATTTAAAATTCATTGTAAGTTTACTATGAGACTTTTCCATGCAGAAATTATATTGAAAAATAAAATTAACAGACATAGCTTTTTTTTTAAATTTAAATCTCTGGCTTACTTCAGCCTAGGGAACTTTTCTTTAAGCAAGATTACTGGGGAAACAAATTCAACTGACTTCCTGAGACTGACCCATAGTGTTAGTTTTCAATGAGGGTCAGGAGAGCCATTAGTTTATAACTTTCATTAAAAACAGGAGGGACTGAAGGTGGGACAATACAGGCCACTTGTTAGATGTGTTAGCTCCTAGTGGACCAGCAAGACAATACAATTCCATTTTTCTTCTCCCTCTTACAGTGGGAACTGTAGACTTTAAAGGAGATTTGTATCTACTTATGTATATTGAGGGGGGTTTCCTAGGAAAGCACTCTGGGCAAACTTTGGGTAGGTACAAGTTAATTACTCTTTATTACATTTAATACTTAGTTACCTGAGTAGTTCAGACTTGAAATATCATCAGCTACTTTGCCATTAAAGAATATTCTATGTGCTAAATGTTGGGGGGAAGAGCATGGAATGCTTGGTGAGCTGGGGTATGCAGGTGAAAAAAGGATAGGTTTCTGTACTCAAGGAGCTAGGAGAGTCTTATTAGAGAGTTGTGTGATGTACACAGATAACTAACATGGCAAGTCAAAGAAGCCAAAGGAGAGGCACAATTAAATTGTCTGATTACACATTACTTGTAATTAGGAGATCAAGTAAGGCATATGGTGGAAGTGGGTCTTGAAAGATGGGTAAAAATGGTACTTTTGTGTGTATGTGCTGTGGGAAAGAGCTGGAGAGTTATGGGATACAGCTGCAGAAAAAAATGTGTGCTAACTCATCAAACTAGCAAAGCAGGATGTATGTAGTCAAGAAAACTACCCGCAATAGCATCATCATTTGGTACCAAGATTTGGTACAATTTCCATGGATTCTGCAAAAGGCAGATGTCATAAAGTTCTTATAGTCAATGACTTTAAAATACAACCTATCTTTCTGATTCCATCACACACTCTTACAGTGAGCCTGCTTCACTCAATTCTTAAACTTAGAACAAGCCTACAAACAGTTGGAGGGGGCTTAGATTTCCTAGCTACCCACAACCATTAGTGTTTACCATCTGCCTCTCCTTTTTCCTGCTATGAGTGGTCACCTGCTGACGCAGAGGAAAGTGATCTAGTAGGAAAGTGATCAACAGACTTCGTTTACGTAACAAGTATGATATTTAGGCCAACCAAATGTCCTTTGCATTGGTATAGGTAATAAGTATATTTAAACCAAAGTTTTAAATATGGTATCGATGTTTAAAACTTACTAGCAAACTAGACTTGGTTTAGGTAGTAAGTATGATATTTAAACTTACCATTGGTATAGATAATAAATTTGATATTTAAACCAACAGACCTTGTACATTGAACAACTCTCTAACAAGACTCTCCTAGCTCCCTGAGAGCAGAAACCAATCCTTAATTATGCCCAGCACTTTTTGGGCTTATTAGGCTTGCCTTTTTCCCCTAGAGCAAGGATACAGAGCAAGGCTGAGGCTAATGAAGTTACAAAGGCTATTTTGTCTTTTTTCCTCCTCAAATTAAATGAATTACAAGGACAGTATCTTCAAATGAGAACTCAAGATCCTAGTTATTCCATAATTGATCAAGATTTGAGTCTAGTAATACCTCATAGGTCCTAGATAGAAGGAAAAAGATCAAGCACTAGGAAATGTCCTTTGCACTGGTAGAGGTAGCAAGTATGATATTCAAATCAAAGTTTTAAAAATCCCACTGAAGTCCCTCTATCAAACAATGTTATGAGCAGAGACTTGTGGATGGATCTTGGTAATAAAGCTTTCTAATTCCCTGATTGCAGATCCTGCCTCAAGGGTATGGAATTAAGATAGGCACTTTAATTTGAACATATCTACTTACACCTAAGTAAATATGGCCAAAGCATGATCAAGGGGAAAGTGAAAAGCACATGATGATATCATGTATTTTTGTTACATATTGTTTCCTCTTGCTTTATGCCACCAAATGAAAGTCACCTGGGGGCACTCACCTCAGTGGCCACTTTGCAGGTAATAACATGGTTTCCAGGATCTTACTCAGTCTCTCCCAACTTTCAACATTTATGGCTTTTAGCCAGTGTACTGTGAGAGGGGTGGTGAATTGATTATTAATTTGTTCATATTAGGTTTTTCTCTAGCTGTATTTCTCATCATCAAGCAAAATAGGGCTTTATTATTAGAGAGGTGCAGCAGGAATCAGAAAACTTGCTTGACAGCAGTACCCCCTCAGCTGCCATGGACCTCTAGCTCTTTTTCCTGAAATGTACTTAGGCAAATTGTGCTTATTACTTTCTATAATCATCTCACTGTATATTTGTGACCTGACTGGGTTATTAACAAAGCCTGACAGCTAAAGAGGATTAAAGGATGGCAAAATTTGAATGACAAATTTAGGTTTGTTCCTATAAAAGGCAACTAAACGGGAAGACAAATCCAAAGCTATGGTCTTTTCAATATCTGTGAAACGTGATTTAAATTTCTCCTGCATCTTTGAAATAATAATTAAATACACTTTGCTGGTTAGGGAAAAGTAACAGATTACTGAAATTTTCCTGGCCAAAGAGTGGCTCAGTATGAAATAAATTCAACCACTAGTAATAAATACTAGTGATGCAAGAAAACAGGGGGAGAAAAACTCAAACGGCATACACATGTACACTTACATATGGCAGGCATCCTCAGTCTTACGTGTTTTAAAATCTCACGAATGCTCTTTTCTAATGATTATCAGACTCACGGCTTTATATCCATCAGGTCATGGAACTGAGTAGAGATCACCCAATGATTAAATGTGAAAAGGGGTTTACATAGTTGGTGCTGTTTTAAAAAAATAGTCTAAAACTAGGAACTCATTTCAACTGTCTCAAAGCAAACATAATTTTCTGAGGCACAAATCACTTAGAAATTTTAAAAAGAACCTGCTCTACCAACGTAGAGTAAGTTGTCTGTGTATTTTGCCAATTAGAATAATTTTTTCTTATTTTTTTTTAGGAGACAGGTGTCCCATCATGTTTCTCAGGTTGGGGGCAGTGGTGTGATCAGTGCTTCATAGTCCTGGTCTCCAGTGATCCTCCCACCTCAGCTTTCTAAGTAGCTGGGACTACTGTGCACATCCCACAAGCCCAGCTAGAATCATCTTTCTGAATGGAGAAGAGTTGTATAAACGCTTGCTACCTAAGATGGCAAAGCTTAACATTACGTAAACTGAAATGTCTCCAAAACATCTACAATGATGAAGGAAAACTCAAGATTTAGACAACATCCAATGAACTTGCCTAACTCACTACACACAAATGTACATAACAAGTAGTCAGTCCCCTTCACTTCCTGTCAGGAGAATGAAATACAACTGCAGCAACAAACCATATTAAAAATACCTTGTTCAATGAGTAGTGGGAACTATAAAAAACAGATCCCCTCTTGCTTATAGAGCTTAGACTATCTTTCTGAGAAACGCCCTATTTCTTCAATCACCCATCAAGGTTTTCTACTATTTTATTAAAAATACACAATTAACTTTTCATGTTTCTTTTTTTCTTTTTTTTTTTTTTAGATGGAGTCTCTTGCCCAGGCTGGAGTACAGTGATGCAATCTCAGTTCATTGCAACCTCCACCTCCCGGGTTCAAGCAATTTTCCTGCCTCAGCCTCCCCAGTAGCTGGGATTACAGGCATGCACCACCACGCCCGGCTGATTTTTGTATTTTTAGTAGAGAGGGGGTTTTGCTATGTTGGCCAGGCTGGTCTCGAACTCCTGACCTCAGGTGATCTGCCCGTCTCGGCCTCCCAAAGTGCTGGGGTTACAGGCGTGAAGCCATCATGCCCAGCCACCTTTTCATGTTTCTAACAAATAAAGTTTTTTCAGAAAGCTTTCCTCATTTGTGTTCTATTATTATTATATGTTTTTTAAAGAATGATTGTTGGCCAGGCGCAGTGGCTCACATCTATAATCCCAGCAGGCCGAGGCGGGTGGATCACCTGAGGTCAGGAGTTCAAGAGCAGTCTGGCCAGCATGGCGAAACCCTGTCTCTACTAAAAATACAAAAAATTAGCCAGGCATGGTGGTGGGCGCCTGTATTCCCAGCTACTGGGGTGGCTAAGGCAAGATAATTGCTTGAACCGGGGAGGCGGAGGTTGCAGTGAGCTGATATCTAGCCACTGCACTCTAGACTGGGCGACAAAAGTGAGACTCCGCCTCAGAAGAAAAAAAAAAAAAAGAAAACAGAATGATTCTTAGTATCATCTCCTATTTGCTTTAAAGTTATTTTAGTCACTAATAGGATAAAATATGAGCTATATTTTAGAAACTATGCTAACAGCTCTAAAAGTAATTCAATTACATATAGAGAGCTCACTTCAATACTTCCATTATTCTAAAATTTATTAATGTTGTTTTACTGTAGATATTTCCCCATTTTAAAAAATGCTTTTGATAAAATGAAGGCACCAATAATTTCTAAACTGTTAAACCCAGAGTTTCCCACAGTATATTTATTTACCAATGACTATCATGACTTTTCCATAGCTTAGCAGTATCATTACTTATATAATTTTTAAAATGAATCTAGGGTTTAATCTTACACTTATTTAGGTTAAAAGGGAAAATCATTACCATTTTTTCATAAATCACAGGTTTTATGCACCAGTTAAACATTTTTCTAATGCCCATCAAAATAAACCATAAATATTAAAAGTAAAATACCAACTAAAAGCTTGCAAATGAACCAATACAGGACACACTACTATTGTCCTCTTTGTCCTTCTCAAACTCTCTGTTCTTCTAAACCTCATGACCCTGCTCTTCCAGTGCCTCTATTTAGTCACTCTTTCACTGACTCTGTTCCTTAAATGTTAGTATTTTCTAAGATTCCATTCTTGGCATTTTCTTCACATCCTGCACATTGAGGGAATCAGAGGCATCTCCAAATGAACATGTCTATCACTGAACTTGCTATTCCCAGCACAACATCAATGCATAGATGATTTCTCCTCTGTATTCTCATTCTTAACAACATTGACATCTATCCAGTTACCAAAGTTAGAAACCTCTCTAGTTAATTCGCATTCTGAGACAACTGTTTTCAGCTTTTCCTCTCTCATCAAATCTCTAACATTCTCAGTACCTCTTCTCATCTGACAAGTCACCTCATATTTTGCTGAGAAGCAATCAGAAGTCCCACCATGAAATCTTTCAACATACCTATAACTTTACTTATATATCATCCTTGTTCCTAAGGACCACTCTTACATCTGTGCCTTAGATTTCATCCCCTCCTGTCTACTCAAGAATTCTGCTTCTACAGTTAGCCCTTTGCTGCATCTTCAATTCTTCCCACTTTGCTGGATCATTCCTACTGAAACATGCTGCAGTGCTTTCTACTGTTAGAATAACAAAAACAAATACCTTCAATCCCACAGGCCCCTCCAGCTATATCCCATTTTCCTGCTCTTCACTATAGCAAAACTTAAGAGTTGCTTGCCATCCTCACTTCCTCACTTCCTTCAAAACCGATTTCACACAAGCTTTTACAAGATTACCAACAATCTCCATGTTACCAAATCCAGTGGTTCATTCTCTGCCCACATCCAGCTCAATCTCTCAGGATATAGCATGCTGATACAATAATAATGATATGCTTGATAACCCCTTAAAACATTTTCTTCACTTGGCTTGTTGGATAAAATACTTGAATGGTTTTTCTACTAGCTTACTGGCTAATCCTTTATTGCTCTTTTTCTTCCTGACCTTTAAATGTTGGCTAGAATACCCTAGTAACTGATTTTTGACCCATTTTCCTTTTTATAGTAATTACTGCTGTAATTTAATCCAAGCTAATGACTTAAAAAATGCATATGTCCATGACCCATAAATTACGATCCTGGTCTCTTCCCTATCATAAAACTCATATATCCAACTACCTATTCAACATCTCTACTTGAACACTTAATAGGCAACTCAAATTTCACATGTCCAAAACCAAACTTGTTTTTCTCCCCAAATCTGCTTCTTTCTCAGACGTGACTATCTCATTAAATAGCACCACTATTTACCTGATTGGTCAGGTTCCAAATTTAAGACTCACCCTTGACCTCTGTTTCTTTCATTTCCCATATCCCTTTCTAGTAGTGTCGTGTTGGTTCTACCTTCAAAATAT
Organism: Papio anubis; assembly: GCF_008728515.1. Classification (NCBI taxonomy): domain Eukaryota; kingdom Metazoa; phylum Chordata; class Mammalia; order Primates; family Cercopithecidae; genus Papio; species Papio anubis. Next base: position 106,105,717 of record NC_044987.1, read on the forward strand.
ATCCCAAATATGATCATTTCTCACTTTCTCCCTGTCCACCCCAGTGGTACAGGCTGATATCATCTCTCACTGATATTTTTGCAATAGCATCCTAACAGATCTTCATGCTTCTGCTCTTATCCCACTAGTCTATTCTCAACAGAGTAACCAGAGGAATTATGTTAAGATGTAAATCGGTTCCTTTCACTCTTGCGTTCAAAATCTGCAAAGTCAGCAGTCCCCAACCTTTTTGGCACCAGGGGCTGCTTTCGTGAAAGACAATTTTTCCAAAGACTGGGGGCTGGGTGGCGATGGGGTTTGGGGATAATTCAAGCACATTACATGTTTTGTGCACTCTGTTATTACATTATAATATATAATGAAATAATTATACAACTCACCATAATGTAGAATCAGTGGGAGCCCTGAGCTTGTTTTCCTGCAACTAGATGGTCCCATCTGGGTGTGATGGGAGACAGACAGATAATCAGGCTTTAGATTCTCATAAGGATCGTGTAATCTAGATCCCGCGCATGCATAGCTTACAATAGGTACATGCTCCTATGAGAATCCAATGCCACCACTGAGAAGGCGGAGCTCAGGCAGTAATGCGAGTGATGGGGACTGGCTGTAAATGCAGGTGAAGCTTTGCTTGCTGGCCCACCACTCATCTCCTTCTGTGTTGTCCAGTTCCTAGTCATACATCTTTCTCTTAGAAGAAAAGCCCAAATTATTAAAATGTTCTGCAAGGGAGTAAAAAAGTGGCTCTATCCTCCACCATATTTATCTCCGCTTTCATCTCCTACACCTCCACCACAGCTGGAGAGCCCTCCTTGCTATTTCTTGCATGAACCTTTGCAATGCTATTCTCTCTGCCTCCACAATGCTATTCTTTCTGCCTGAAATGCTTTTATGCTGTATGTCTGCATGGCTTAGAACCTCTATCCTCCCTCAAGTCTATGTTCAAATGTCACTTTCTCAGTGGGGTCTTCCTTAATGACCCCAACCCCCTGAGCACTCACTTTCTAGTTAAATGATTGTGTTTATTATCCACTGTCTGTTTCCCTCTACTAGAATGTAGCTCTGTAAGAGCTGGAGGTATTTTCTGTTTGGTTTCCAATTCCTAGAATAGTGACTGGCATATAGTAGATAAGTAAGTGTTCATTGAATGAATGAATGAATGAATGAACCACACCCAGTTTCCTTTCATTGAAAGAAAACAAATTGTTGCTTTAGAAGATTATATTCTCTATCAAATTTCATATTTCTTAAATATTATTTGGCCAGGCTAACAACCTATAATGACTGGATGAATAGCTATGAAAAGATCTCAGGCAAGGGCTAACAGGCTCATTCTTTAAAATAAAACAGATTTTTTTTTTGGTATGCAGGACAAAAAATTCACATTAAAAACCAACAAATATTTATATATAATGTCTTTCAGGGGCTGAAGTATAAAACCATTGGTCATCAGAATCTGATAATACTGTCTCCAAGTTGTTATAAAAACCAAAATATCCCTTTTGTTCATAAAAGCTAAATGCTGGAAATCCCAAAAGAAAAATACTGTCTACTAAGCTAATACTACAAAAGTACAGCCATAAGATCTTCCATGTAAAATAGAAGGCTACGTGGCAATTTAATGATGCAAGATTCAGAAAAGATCAGGGTGATATGTTAAATTGAGAGACCATTTTAGGTATGCTCTTGGGGTTCATTATGACTGCCCCCCATAATCTAGTTTACATCCATGTTTTATGTAGGAATGTATCTCTTTTGAGAGATGACACAAAAAGTGTAGTGATTATACCGCTTTCATAAAATGTCCCAGGAATCTACAAATATGAATTATTTCAATCTTTCAATCATGGCAGTGGAATAATTTATGATTGGCTAAAGGTAGAAGAATTATGCATAGGAACCACACTGGCCCTGGAAGACAGAGGACTCACATTTTAGTTTCAGCTCCACCAATGATTGACTGTAATTTGAGTAAATCATAACCTTTGCTTGTAGGTTCATAAATACAAAAATTATTTTTCCTATTCTCTCCTCTATCACAGGTTAAATACATGTTAAAGATATAAGTTAAAAAACTGTTTGTTAATCAAATAACTACAGCCCTTTTAAGTAAAGAAATAACACATTTAGACACATTACATACACAGAAGTACATTTGGTTTTGTTGCAGCATATACCTGCATCTCAGGATTTTAAAATCTGCAATACATTAACCAAAGTTTTAATTCTTTTTACAGAAATAAATAGAGGTGACCTAACTAGTAGCATATTTAAAATGCTGTAAGAGTCAGATGCAGTGGTACACATTTGTAGTCCCAACTGTCTGGGAGGCTGAGACGGGAGGACTGCCTGAGCCAGGAGTTAGAAGCTATGGTGTACTATGATAGAGCCTGTGAATAGCCACTGCACTCTAGCCTGGGCAACACAGTGAGACCCTGCCTATAAAAGAACTGCTATTAAAACTGGGTCTATAAGAATATCTTTTTTAAAAAAGCAGATACCTTCACTAATTCTTACAAAAGAATGTAAAAAAAAAGTGATAAAGCAAAGATCCTTAATTGCAGGCAGTATATATGCTGGATAATCCACTAGAGGGCAGCAAATGCAGGATTTCTTTTTCTTCGACATCTGAACTCTGTAAAATTGCTTTAAGCTGCAAGTTATAAAACTATAAAAATTTAGGTTGAAGAACACAGACTAAAACTACAGACAATGAACCAAGTTATAAAAGGAGATATGATTTACATAAATAGATGCTATAAATATAGAAACACTGTGAAGAGAAGACAAGATAATCCATCTGCACATTGGAATAGATATTAAATCTCATGAACATGATTTGAAAATTCGACTTTTTTCTCCAGAGACAAAAGCTATCAAATATATATTAGAGAGAGAAACTTGCAGACAATTATAGGAACACCTAAACATTAAAGTCTGAGTTCTTCTGCATAACATTTATTCATACTTTCTTAGGATCTGGGCCAATTTTTTTAAGCGGGCACGTGCCTCAATTAATTAAGAAATGACCAGAGCTCAGAAATCTTGGGTTTAATGCTTAATTATATGCTGTAAAGATCAATGTTGCTGTTTGTGGCATAAAAGTCTAATAAATAGAACTTACCATTGGTTTTATGCTAATATAAGAAAAATAATAAATATAGGTCATTAAAAACAAAGTAAAATCACATGTAGCAAAGATATAGTAAGACACTCTAGATTACTTTAGTAGTAGAAAATATCTTTGCTAGATGTAACTTTTTAATTTGCAGATTAGTATTTCAAAAATATTTTACAGTAATAAATGCTTGGAAAATCCACTATCATGTTGTAATGCCATATCAATGTATTTCTGGACTCTTCTACAGATTCAATATTTAATCATTTTGCTCATGTTATTATTAAAAGTTATTTTTCATTTTTTAGAGAAGATAACCTTTACTGTTTCATAAAGTTTCATTCTCTGTGACACTTTTATTTTTTCCAATTAAAAAAAGGCTGTTTTTTTTAGTGTTGAGCACTTCACAGACTTTGCTTATATTCAAAAGCATTATAAGCTTATTTAACAGATTCTATTTTACTTTTAAAAGGACGAAGTTGTTATTGAAGAATGAGTTTGCTACAATAACCAATTCAGTTCTGTGTGAGTTAAATAAAATTGTAAAATGACAAGCCTATAAATGTGGAAAACAGTAGGTATTTTAAAACTGCCCAAACAAGATGTTTAATTGAAACTGAAAGCACTAACTTTTACAGTCAATTCAAGAGTGGGCAAGTAAAAAAAAATCAATCCATTAAGTTCTCCTTCACAGCATCCTTGAAATGGTAGTGATATAAAACTACCTACAAAAGACCAGGATTTATGAAATTGTATTCAAAACAGGGAGAGATGAAGATGATAAACAGTTGCTATAAGAACACATGCATCTAACAAATGGCAGCCAATACATTGATTTCTAGGTTAATAAAAGTTTGAAAACACTGTCAGATAAATAATGCTTCACTGATCAATAGTTTTAGCTATAAAGTCTTTATAAGTACAAAAAAAATCTTTTAGCATAGTGATTGTGTATTTTTAAGTTGAACAAAACAGTATTTAAAAGTAATAGAATAAATTACCTGCATAGGCATTCCAAGAAACACAAACTAAAAATCTGCATAAAAAAATTCCATGATTATATATGAAATAACAAAATTCTTGCTAATGTTAAACTGCCCATCCCTTTACCACTAGGTCATACTATTTAAGACATTGTACTATAGTTGCTGTAAAAATAATTATTTATTCATTTTTCTTTTTTGAGACAGAGTCTCGCTCTGTCACTCAAGCTGGATCGTGCAGTGACACGATCTCAGCTCACTGCAACCTCCGCCTCCTGGGTTCAAGCCTGAACTTCAAGGTTGATTCTCCTGTCTCAGCCTCCTGAGTAGCTGGGATTACAGGCGCCTGCTACCACGCCCGGCTAACTTTTATATTTTTAGTAGGGACAGGGTTTTACCATGTTGGCCAGGCTGGTCTTGAACTCCCGACCTCAGGTGATCTGCCCACCTTGGCCCCCCAAAGTGCTGGGATTACAGGCGTGAGTCACCATGCCTGGCCAAAAATTATGAATTCTGTGACCTGGCCAACAATTATCATGAATTCTGTGACTATCACATGGAAAAAGAATCATAAGCCTTGTCACTCTCTTGAAACCTCTGTATTGTCAAAATAAAAACTTAAAACAGATTATGTCAGACAAGATAACTTATAAAACTTACTTTAATATTGCAAAAATGAAAAAGGAAATGGCAAACAGAATCATCTGATTTCACAAAAGGTAAAGAAATCCTAATCATCCATCAGATGGTTTTTCCTGTTTTTTTTTTTTTCTTTGTTTTAATCAATTATTTAGCAAAGCTCAGAGATAACTAGAATAGATGCAACTGTTTAGATTTCAAACATAAGTTCCTGGTTTCTATAAAGGTGTTTGGCTTCTTTCAAATTTTAGCTTTTCAAAGCTGCAACTCAGGAAAGTAACTACGAATGAATGGGATTACTTTGGAAATAAGCAACTCAAAATCATTGTCAAAGAAAAACAACATTGAAATTGTTTCACTATTACTAATGAATTTTTAAACCTAGAAAATGCTATAGCATACATATCCATTAGGAGGTAACAGTATTTATTTAGGTGTTAGCAAATGTTGGATTCTTTTCAAATTCATATCAGAAGGATTTTAAGTCTACCAGCAGTAATAGACTATTAGCTGTTCTTAGGTAACCTACGACATTTGAAAGATCACAGCATTCTGAGAAGATGCAGAAGAATTTAAAAAAAAGAAGACTGCAGAATATTTCCCAGGATTAAGTAACTTCTTCTGTTGGCCTTAGTAAGTTTGAGCAAACTTTATAAGTAAATTTCATAAATTCATTAATTACAATGTAAAAGGCGCTAAATATTTTTTATGGATGAGCTCCCTCCGAAAGAACTATTATAAAAAAATTGTTTCCATGTCAAATTATTTTCTTTTATTGTTATTATATTGGACCCAATAATATTCTTTGAATACTCTGGACTATCAGATATCACAACTCTGAGAAAGATCTGCTCCAAGTTATTAGTTTCCTGGACCAGTTGAGGTTACATTCTGGGGAAAAAGTTCAAGACAATTGTATTCCCTCTCTTGACATGAGTGACATGAACTAAGAATACATTTCAATAAACTGAAATACTAAAAAACATGTGAAATTAATGCCAAGGAGGAGACTTTTTAGAAAACGGTCACTACATGTATATGGTGACAAAACCCTTCTCAAAAACAGAAATAAATTCCAACAGAGTTGAGGGAGATGATAGTAAATAAAGAAAATAAGAGATTCTATTAATATAAAAAGCTCATTGAAAAAGTAAAATCCTTTTTATAAGGTTGTTCTTAGGTAACCCACAACATTTAAAAAACCAGTGTTGCAAGAAGATGCAGTAGAATTAAAAACAAACAAACAAAAAGACCACAGCATATCTTCCAGGATTAAAAAGATAAAAATTCACAATTTACACCTTTAAAGTTCTGAGCACCTTGTATTCACTAAGAATTTCTAATGGCTTACTTTTAGCCAGTATCTACCATACGGTAAGAACAATGCAACTATTATGTATCCATAAATATAAAAAATTTAAAAATAAAAAAGAAAGTAATGGCAGAGCTACAGCTCAAACATGAATCTGTAAGATTCTACTGCTAGCCACTCCACTCTACCACCTTGCTGTACTGTTTTGGGACTCTGGCATTCATAAAATAACTTTAATTCAGATTGTGCTCAACACTGATTCACAATTGAGCTACAGAGTTATATTGCTGGGAGATTCTTGGTTTCTTCAGTAAATAACTCGGCTTTGATATTTAAAAGGCAAGCACTACTTACTGTCTGTCATTCTATTAAAATTGTAAGGCAGTCTGGTATAGTGAATCAACAAAACCACTTCTGGTCCCAAATCTACTAATAATTATTGATGTCTTTTAGACAAGTCACATAAATAAGTGGATGTCAGGTTGTTCTTTGTTTTTAAATATCAAAACTGAAGGAGTTGAACTAATATCCATGTGATTAAATATTATAATCTAATTTGAATATTAACAAAGCACCCACTGTGCACTCTACAATGGCTAGATACTGAGGATCCACACATACGTAAACTGCACCCATCCCAATCGAAGGCAGAGAGTTAAAATTCACGAGTTTAGTTTTTCTTACAGTGAAGGTTAAACAAATAGAGAACCAAATATCATGTGATTCTTAGAAAGAAGGTTCTAATAATGAAAGTGCAACAGCTTTAGACATTATCTTTACCCAGGTGGATACACTTATACACAGGCATATATGCCCATATATATGCTGTGGGAGAGAGTGGAAGAAGGGAAAAATATGCCACTGAATGTTGGGTCACTATTTTAAAGGTAGAGTAAAGGTCTGAATCATCTTCAATGAAAGACAAGGAACTGTATTTCAGTGACTGAGTATATAGAACTGCTTCGATTCAAATTGTATACTTTGACTTCACGGACAGGAAAAATGTACTTTACCAGGAATGTCAGTTATTATAAAACACTAGAGATTTTAGAGGGAGGGAAAAAAATCTCAAAGCCTATCCATCCCAGTTGAATATACCATGTATTTTAGTCAGCCTTTCTTAACCAGAGTTCTAAGAGAGAATTAAGCCTTAATACCCTAAGGCATCTATATAGTAAGTAAGGAATTAACATCTTTTCCTATGCGTCTGGAATTATACTAGTTATCTAAAATCCTTGGGTAAAATACAAAAAATCACTTTCTGTGTTCTTTTGATCAGAACAGGAACTCTGGCTGAGCTCATTAGTTTGTCAGCATTTAACAGCTGCTTACCACTGCAAACAGAAGAAGTGATGTTGTACAGAAAAGGATAAAACTGCATACAGCGGATCAACTTCAGGCTGTTTTCACACTCTGGGCATTTGGTGGTTAATTTCAAGGCCTGTCTAAAGGCCTCAAGTGCTCCACTGATATTCTTCAGAGCAAGGTAAGCATTTCCCAGGCTCAAAAAGGTCAGAGGCTGAAAAGAAAAAAAAAAAAAAATTGACAAAATGTTAATGAACTACTATTTTCTGGGAGTTACAAAACGTTTACAGTATATGGCTTTTGGCTCTTTTTAGGTTACCCCATAAACGTTATTGCTAACTGTCCATTTTATTCATACCAGCCAATTCCAAACTGTACAATACATGTAAATGTGTTTTCTACTTTTTTTGCTAAGATAAAAAATATATAAAGTATGTAATATAAACTATATATGTATATATCCCTGTAACCACCACACTGCTCAAGATACAAAAATATTTTCAGTACTCCAGGAGGTTGCCTTGGGCAATCCAACCCCAGAAGTAACCATTGCTGTGATGTTGTGACTTCTGTCATCATAGTTCTTGAACTTCAGATAAATGAAATCAAACTGCATGTTCTCCTATGATGACAAGTAATATGTGTCCTTTTGTAGCTTCTTTCACTCAACCTAAAATTCATTCAAGCTTTTGTGTACATCAGTAGCTCATTGTTTTTGAAGGTGATGTGTAATGTTCCAACGTAACACAGCTTGTTCATCTGACTGGCACTTGGGCTATTTCCACTTTCTGTCTATTATGAATAAAGTTACTATGAATAGTCTTGTAAATGTCTTTTGATAGGCATATTGTCCTCATTTTTTTTGAGTATATACTTAGTATGAGTTGTAAGGTAGATGTATATTTAGTTTTAGTAGATACAACCAAATAGTTTTCCAAAATGGATGCACAAATTTACACTCCTAACAGCAAGTGTGAGAATTCAGAGACTCTGTATTGTCAGTCTTTTTAATTTTAGCTATTTCAGTGAGCTGCAGTGGTGTCTAACGGGTTTTAATTTGCATTTCCATGATGAGTAATAATGCTGAGGGTTTTTTTTGGGAGCTCACTGGCCATTTGGATATCCTCATTTCTGAAGTGCCTGCTCTTTTCTCTATCTAAAAGAATTAGATTGCCCTTAATGCCTTGAAGGAATTTTCTGTCTATATATTAGTCCTTTGTTGAAAATATTTATTGCAAAAATCTTCTCTATGGTTTGTTTTTTTACTCTCTGAATAAGTATCTTTAGATAAACAGAATTTCTTAATTTCAATGAAGTTCAGCTTATCATTTTTTTCTTTCATAGTGCTTTTTGACATCTTTGTCAGAAAGTCTTTCTCCTATGTCTTCATTAAGAAACCTTGTTTTATCATTCATATTTTGGTACATGATCCACTTCAAATTAATTCTGTGTATGGTGTGAGGTAGAAGTCAAAGTTCTTATCTTTCTCCATAGGGATATCATCCAATTACTCCAGCACTAATTTGCTGAAAAACCAAAATGTTTTTTCTTCATTGAACTACAGGTACACCTTTGTCATAAATCAGTGGCCATATTCACGGTGGTCTACTTCTAAATTCTCTATTATGTTTCATTGATATGTTTTGAGTATCTTTTTATCAATACCATACTCATTTAATTATAGTAAATCTCAAAATCTGGTAATAAAAGCCTTCCAACTCTGTTCCTCCCCATTACCCTGCCCCCATTTGTGTGTACGTGTGTGTGTGTGTGTGTATAGCTATTCTAGGTCCCGTTCTATGTAGATTTTAGAATCAACTTATTAACACACAAACACATATATGCAATTACTAGGTATCTGAGATTGAATTGAATCTATAAATTGATTTGCAGAGATCTTACATCTGAGCAATATTGACTCTCTCAATGTGTGAACACGATGTGTATCTCCATTTACAGGTTGAGTATCCCTTATCCAAAATGCCTGGAACCAGAAATGTTTTGGATTTCAGATTTTTAAACATCTTGGAATATTTTATTATATTTATTGGTTGTACATCCCACATCTGAAAATCCAAAATCCAAAATGCTCCAATGAGCATTTCCTTTGAGTGTCAGGTTGGTGCTCAAAAAGTTTTGGATTTTGGAACGTCTGGGATTTCAGAGTTTTGAATTTAGGATGCTCAACCTGTATTTATGTCTTCTTTCTCTTAGTGATATCTTGTAATCAGTATATAAATCTTGCACATCCTCTTTTAGGTTTATTCTTAGAAATCTGATGCTTTCTTTCTTTCCTTTTTTTTGAGACAAGGCCTCACTCTGTTGCTCAGGCTGGTCTGGAACTCCTGGGCTCAAGATATCCTCCCACCTCAGCCTCCCAAGTAGCTAGGACGACAGGTGCACACTACCATACTTGGCTAATTTTTTTTCCTTCTTTGTAGAGATTGGATCTCATTGTGTTGCCTAGATTGGTACTGAGTTCCTAGGCTCAAGCGATCCTCCCCACTTGGCCTCTCAAAGTGCTGAGATCACAGGTGTGAGCCACTATACCAGATCTGATGTTTTCTTGATGCTATTGTAAATAGCATACTTTGTATGCTGTTTTCCAATTGTTTGCTGAGACTGTTTTTATAAGCAGCCCAAAGTATTCAGTTTAGGCCATTTTAACTGAAATATATCCACAGTGTTTTTACATTTGCTTGTGTGCAAACCATATGTTTTATATTTATTTTATCATTAAAAATAGTTAAAAAGATCTAAGAATGTTTTATTTTCAAAATGTACAATATATCCCTATGAAAAACAATGCTTATGATTTATCCAATTACCTGTTTTTGATTCGGGCTGTTAGATCATCAGAAATGTCTCACTGTAACCAAGGCAGGGGATAAAAAATATTCTAGATTAAGGAATTCTAACCTAAGTAGCTCAGATTACATTCAAACTATTACTTAGTAGTTCACACCCAGATACAAAATTAAATCTCATACTTAGACTTCAAATGTATCTTTATATTTTGCATTAGGAAACAAAGTGTTATAATTATCTCTATGACAAAATGATGGCTGTTAAAATATCTTGCACCGAGATAAACTGGTTAGCATTTTGGAAAAAAAGTTGAACTTTCATCCCTTGATCCAAAAAATAAGTACTGAGTATTTACTATGTTGCAGGCATAGTTTTGAGCATTGAGGTTACAGCAGAAAATAAGAAAGATAACTGCTCCTTCATAGACCTTACAGTCTTGTGTGGGGGTGTCAGCGAGTAAAATGGGACAGAGAAAAATATAGAAGGAAGAAATAGAGGTAGTACTAGGTGGCGGGGTGCATCATTTAAAATAGAGTAGTATGAGAGGGACTTACTGAGAAGCTGGTATTCATAAGACTTTGAGGAGGTGGAGCAAGCAATGAAGAATCTTGGTGGGATGAAGTACCGCAAGCAGAGAGGACAGAAAATGCAAAAGCCCTGAGGTAGGGGCATGCTTAGTATGTTCAAGGAACTACAAGGAGGCAAGTGAGGCTAGGATAGAATGTGCTAAGGAATGACTCGACAGAGACAAGGCCAGAAAAGTAACAAGGTCATGTAGGACCTTCTATACCATTACAAACTCATATTTTCCTGTGAGTTCTATGGAGAGCCACCACAGGGATCTGAGCCAACAAATAACAACATTTGACTTTTTATAAGGATTTTACTGCTTGCTGTATGAGAACAGACTGGGGAACAATGGCAGAAGCAGAGAGACCAGTTTAGAAGCTACTAAAATAATCCAGACAAAAATAATTATGGTTTGGATGGGATAGCAGTGGAAGCAATGATAAGTAGTAAAATCTGAGGTATATTTTGAAAACAGAATCAACAAGGTTAGCTAGTGCATTGAATTTTCCCTGAGAGTAGGAGAAAGGTATGAAGGAAGTCCCTAAGTGTTTGGTCTGAGCTACTGGACAGAGAGCTTTGTTATTTCCTGAAATGAAGAAGACTGGGAGAAAGAAATTTGGAAAGGTGTTAAGGAGCTTGGTTTTGGCCTTTAGTTCTAGAGTGCCCTTTAGACATCTAAGTGGAAGTGTCAAGTAAGCTGCTGAATAAAGGAGCTCAGGGCAAAGGTGACAGGTAATTCAACAGGAAATGGGCAGTCTGCTCAAGATATGAAGCTGAACAACTGGATATCCAGGTAAATATGAACTCTGATCCCTACCTCACACTACAAAGAAAATTTAACTTGAAATGAATCATGGACCTAACTGTAAAGCCTAAAACTATAAAATATCCAGGAGACAACACAGGAAAAGATCTTTATATAATCTGAGAATCAACTGTTCAACGATTAAGCCACAGAAAACAAAAACAAACAGTTTTGTGAGAACACTTGAAATCTAACAATAGAAATCAACACTGAAAAGACTGGCAAACTTAAGGTCAATTTTTAAATGCTAAGATAAAAAGGCAAAGAGGGAAAATATTTTTAACACATGAGAGATGGAGTTAAAGAGTTTATCATACAAAGGGTTTGCACAAAATTTAAAAAATAACATTCCAAAATGAACAAAATATATACACAAACTTTTACTTTAAAAATACAATTACAAGACTGGGCGCAAGGGCTCAAGCCTGTAATCCCAGCACTTTGGGAAGTCAAGGTGGGCGGGTCACTTGAGGTCAGGAGTTTGAGACCAGTCTGGCCAACATGTTTCTACTAAAATACAACCTTGTTTCGACTAAAAATACAAAAATTAGCCGGGTATAGTGGTGTACACCTGAAATCCCAGCTACTCCAGAGTCTGAGGCACGAGAGTAGCTTGAACCTGGGTGGCGAAGGTTGCAGTGAGCTGAGATGTCACTGCACTCCAGCCTGGGTGACAGAGCGAGACTTTGTCTCAAAAACAAAAAACAAGCACAAGATCAAACTTTATGTTACAACAGAGAAGTGATATTTTTAAGCAAGCAAACTTGCTTTATAAATGTTAATTCAGAGGTAGCATAACACGACTAGAGTATTTGCTCTGTGGCCAATCTCCCTGAGTTCAAAACCAAGCTCCGTGACTTTCCACAAATCCCTTATTCTATACATTTAACTCTTAAGAATTTCCTCATCTATTAAAGGGGAAATTCAATCTCACAGGGTTGTTGTGAGGATTAAATTAGTTATTACATGTAAGATGCTTAGCATTGTGCCTGGCTCTAGTAAATAATCAAAAAAACTAGCAGTTATTTCAGTTGTTCAATTATAATAAACACACAGGTGGAATTAATATTTTTAGACCTTGTTCATGGCAATATATATTGGCCCAAACATTTTAGTGGGTTGTTTCGTATTTTGTTCCAGAGCCATCAAAATATTCATTCTCTTATTGATTTAGTAATTCCACTGTTAACAATCTTTTAAGGCCTTTGCAGAAAACCATCAATGATAACAGCTAAGTACTGTTAGCAACCTAAACATGCAACAACAGAAAAGTAGGTTGTGGCGTATCAATTCATTGGTCCTTTACACAACCATTTAAATTGATGGCTTTAAAATTAGGTAGGAATAAATTTTTTAGAGATCACCTGTACAGTAGAATTGAAACATTATGAAATATTTGTATAGGAGACATGCTTATAAGGAAGAATTTCCAAACATTGATAGTTGGGAAGAGGGTGTTGATTAAGGTACATTTTTGGGGCAGGGTGTGGTGGCGCATGCCTGTAATCCCATCATTTTTGAAGGCCGAGATGGGAGGATTGCTTGAGCTCGGGTGTTCAAGACCAGCCTTGCCAACATGGTGAAACCCCATCTCTACAAAAAAATACAAAAATCAGCCATACGTGGTGGCACATGCCTGTAGTCCCAGCTACTAGGGAGGCTGAGGTGGGTGCACTACTTGAGCCTAGGAGGTGGAGGCTGCAGTGAGTCATGATCACGCCACTGCACTCCAGCCTGGGCAACAGAGCAAGACCCTGTCTCAAAGCAAAAAAAAGGTATATTTTTGGGGTACTCACCCTGAGCCATTAATTTATCTTTTTATTCTTATTGTAGCACCATGGTATTTAACAACTAAAATTTTAGTATTTTAAAATATCAAAAGGTAACCAATCACTAAAGGAGGTCTTTTTTCTTCAGAAGAATACTACCTATGTCCCTTGGCTGAAAACAGTAAAAAGGGAACCATGAAAAGTTTCAAGGGAATACCGCTGCACTGCGCTTTCCACTCCCACTTTGTCACATCTGTTCCCACAGTACCAGCACCTGGTACACAGTAAGCATTAGATAAATATTTGATGTACTTCTCTGGCAATGTGACCTGTTACATAATATTGAGATTGTAAACTTTTGCTTAAAATCCAATTGTGAATTTGTGTATTTCAAAGGAAAATAGGCAATATTTTCTTCTCATCCTTAAAAAATCAGTTTTCAGATACCGTAAATACACCTAAACCATTCATGCACATCCCTTCTGAAGGTTTCTTTGGATATAAAACCTATAAACATTTAGACATTAGGTATAAAATCAATTTAATTGTATATTTATTGTAACTGAATTTCATGAAACCTAAAATGACAGGAATTATAACATCCATCCTGATTTCAGAGATGTTAAAATATGAAAAACAAAAGTTGTATCTTCAAAACCATGAACTACAAAGCACCGATGTAACTCCATAAGCTGCATGTGAGAGGTCTGGGGCACAAAAATCAATGTACCTATTTACTCTTATCAAAACCACCTTTGAGTTGTCCTCTGGCTTGAATGGCATAAATATTTCTATAAATTAAAGTTGTAAAACAGTGTAATATTAAGCAGTGTGCATGCTGTGATGAGTAGGATAAAATACAAACCAGATGTTTCAAACTGACATAAAAAAGTGGCAGTGTATTTTTACAGCTATGTTATTGTTATTTAAATGTAAGTTTCCAAAAAAATCTTAACTGTATAATTATAAATTTCACTCAAAATTTAAAGAACACATCAAAATAAAACAAAAGCTTTTTCACACTCTCTTGAAATAATGCAAATTCTACTGTGAAAGACAGAATATGACATTTTTTATGCTTTCCCTAGAAAAATACAAATTGTAATCTAAATTTGAGTTATCCTTCATAGTATACGGAGCTATGATAACCCCTAACACCTCACCTCAGAGCTATTGATGGCCAAAGCTTGAAGTAGCAGCTTAGTGGCATCAAGATGAAGGCCGTAATGAATCAAAAGGTTGGCCAAGTTGACAAGAGGAACATCTTGGTATTGAAGTGGAGCTAAATTCAAAGCCCTCTGAAGACAGGCAATAGCAAAAGTGCTATTTCCTACTGCTCTCCAGTATAGTCCAGCTTCATTGAGTATGAGCCAGACAGGAGCATTTGGCTGCAAAATCCAAAAATACTTCAGTTAGTACAAGAATACAGTACTTGTTCTAAATAAGATTTTTAATAAGTGCATTTTAACTTTCAGTTATAATTCAGAAGCATTTAAGTTTTAGATGTCTAAAGTAAATGACTCACCTTATTAATAGCATGAAATAAGAAAGACCCAATTTCTTCTTCTGGGACAGTATAGTTATTAATACGGGAAAGCAAAATCTGAAACATCAAAAGGAAGACTGACTCAATTGAAAATAACAGGGAAGACATTTGAAAGAATTTCTATAGATGGTAGTCTTTTCTTGAGCTCCTCAGGAACAGCTAATCTGAACAAATATTTATAATCATATATATGACATAAATTCATTGACATACCAACAGGTGTTGACTTGCTCACATGTATGTAATAGTTTGTTTAACTAAAAAGTTAAAAAGACATATATACCCACACACATTAAAGTAACCTACCATACCCCATTAAAGTCAGCCTAAGTGTTCAGAACCCAAGAAGAAATTATTCAACAGACAACAGCATGCAATATCTGATGTAATAAAAATCTACTATCTTTCCTTCCTGGAAAATACCAGATCCTCATTATTCTACTTCATTGTTCCTGCAGCATTTATGTAACCGTAAGCAACTCTAAGGCACAGATCATGGTCTGTTTATCTTTGTATTCCTAGCATCCACAACAATGTCTGGCACATAATGTTCTTGCCTAAGGAAATGTCTGTCGAATGTAAGTAGTCATAAGTGCCTATAGTTTTGAAATTAACTTAAAAAAAAAAAGAAAAGGTGGTTGTGATGGTCTGTGATTGCTAACAAGGTAATTTTTTTCATTTTTGTCTATGGAATGATATCTAATATGGTAATCTATACGAATTTAGGAAAAGAGCATAACCGAACTTCTAATGTTTGCAGAGTCATTATCAAATTAATATAAATTCCTAGGGACCTCATATAAGGTCACAGCAGGGTTGATAAGGCCAGAGAAAGAGATTCTTCAAGCTTTCAATTTATATAAACTTCTGGGGGCCTGGAGGATGCAAAGCTAACTTTTAGTGGTTGCAATGGCCTGTATTACACCAACTCCATTAGATAATTGAGAGTTCTGTGCTACTCATCTTTGAAGTGCTCTGAGTTAGAGGAATACTGTTTAGGTGATCTATGTATAGCAGCCCCGAGGAACTCTCTGGCACTCTTTTAAGAGCATGACTGACTTTGCCAGCAATTCACCAAGTCTTTAACTCTATCCTTCCATTTTATATACTAAAAGCTCAACAGCTACCTTCTATCAATTTTTTGTTCCATTTAAGAGGCTTCTGAAGTCACCCAGAATGGACGGCAATAAATACCAGCCTAAGTGAGCCTTACTTTTCGTGCATGGTCATCTGGCATTTTGGCTTTCAGATCCATGCGAACCTCTAATTCTTTGACTAAGTAGGACAGAGTGTGGCTTTTTCTGAAGTCAGTTATGGAACAGTCAGGGGTTTGGGCCTCTTCTTCTGTAGAATAATCATCACTGCTGAGTTCGTGGATCCTGGCACAAGAAAAAGGAACAAGATTCATATTTTCAAAGTTTGGGTGACTTCAAGATAAAGACTTAACCTTTCAAGTCCAAGGCTGGTGCTCTCAAAGAACCGCCAGATGACAATCATGCAGAATCAGGTGCTTTGCCAAATCCATCAGCACTTGCCTGAGTCCTTTGTTTTCCGGAGGCAGAAAATACGTTGGCAATTCCCCACCAACAGGGACTCTAGGGTAGCTTTCTGTACAATCTGCTCTTTTAGGCCACAGAATATGTTGTTTGTCCTGATAAAGAAATAACAGTTCTCATAAATTTCTTAGGATTCAGTATTTCAATATGCTAAAGAAGCTTTTAAAATGATATAAATATACTACAATAACTGAACAAAACTATAATACCTTAAGATTATGGTAGACTCTATAATATTCCTGCTACTGCAGATTATTAATCTAAGTCAGTAATTCTACCTGCTTTATCACAGACTGGTTCAGGGTTGGGCTAGGGTATAAGCCAGTTGAGCCACTGAGACACAAGAAGAGGTTTGCTTGGGGTTTTTGGGAAACAGAAGCAAGTCTTAGGCTCTTATGTTACTTATGAACAAAAAATCATGTTGTTCCAGTTGCTGCTGGCTGTCATCTTATGACCATGAAAAAAACCAAGCTTTTGGATGAAACCAATACTGTGGATGGTAGAGTGAAGAAAAAAAAAAAAAAAGAAAGAAAAAGAAGAAATGGGTCACTGATGACATCACTGGGCCACTGAATCAACCAAACCTGAAGTTTATCCTATTTCTGGACTTCCTGTAATAATAGGCACGTTTTCTTTGTGTTTAAGTTAATTTGAGGTGGAGCTTATTACTTATACCTGAAAGCATACATAAGCCTATAAAACCTGGCATTGAACATTATTTTTCCCTAAACTAAGGTCTTTTTTTTGCCAATGCCAAAGTTTAACAATTGTTTTATGATTTGTAAAATGTTCACTTTCTCTAAATATAAACAAGATGTACCAGAGGCTTACTAAACTTAAATCTTGAAGCCATCAAACTTTGGGGGATTTATATTACATACAATTAAATCTAAGTGGCTGTTTAATTCTGTTAAACCCTTGATTAAATTCTGAAAATTTAATGGTGAATAAAAATCACAGTCTCTGTCCTCATACCTTGGTATCTGCCTCAGCTAACCTACAATTCTTTCTTAGCTAGTCTAGAAATGCACATGTAGTAACTTGTTTATTGTCTATGTCGTCTACTAGAGTGTAGGCTCCAGAAGAGCAAGGGGGCTTATCTATTACACCGCTAGCATTAGCCTAGCACAGATGGGAGCTCAATAAAAGAATGCTGATCAAGCGAAGTATATAAAAACATACTCTTGGGTCAAGTTTAGAAACTTGTTAAGGTTGGTAATAATATTCAGAGGATAAAGCTTTAAATTGAAATCAGGGTGTCTCTCTGCTCTACTTGATTGGGAAAAACTCAAGGCAGAAATTGCATCTTACTCATTCACTACCTAGCAAAATGGCTTCCATTTAATAGAAATGTAATACACATTTGCTGAACTAATCTGAACAGTCATAGAGGCCATATTAATCAGTGAGGTTGAGGGCACTGCTTTAATGGATCTTGTCAGTTTGAGAAAACTGCTTCATCATCCTCTATTAACTTACCCTATATGCATCAGAGTCCCTGCCCCAAATCCAGAGAATAGAATGGGCTACGGGAGAAGACTTGACCGAATCATTGATATCACTCTGATTTGATTGAACATCAAAGTTCACAGACATCATACTGGAAGTTGATGAATCCTCACCAAACTAGAAAATGAAACAAAAAGTTCAATCAAATTGAAAGTGGAAAAGGAGTTGTGACTATAATTTAACTCACACCAAAAAAGCGAGTGAATATTCAAAATTAGTAGAAAATCAGAAAGTAGCTCAGTAATAAAGCAATTGGATCTTTTAATTTTAAGAGCTATGCCCCAATGATATTCTTTCATGAATAATACATAGTTAGCAACTTTCAATAACTTTGCCATTGGAGTATGAGAAAAATGGCATAGGCCATTTTCCTGTCCCTCTGCTTCATTTTTATGATTTAGTCTCTTTAGGTTAATAATTAGCTAATTTAGAAATCTGGTTCATTATTCCCCTTTTCTTCCTACACTAAAATGCTCACCACTCTAAAATTAGTGTGCTGTGTGTGGGTAGAAGTGAGGGAACTTAGGAAAGTGTTCTTAAGGGTTCTATCACTATCACTTAAGGATTACAGACTGCATTCAATCAATTACAAATGAAAGTTTTAGGGGTGAAAGGGTAACTTAGAAGATGGGAGAACACAAACATATACAGCCTTCTTTCAAAGCAAGGTGGAACAATGTTAGATATACTTACAAGATGCTTGTGTATTTCTGAAACCTTGCTAGATAATGAGAATGGGACTGGGGATGGGATGGGGTAGGAAAGACATAAGAAAAAGGAATGAATATGATGAATTTGTAGCTCTAGGTCTTTATGAATAGGAATGGATTCTTTCACTGTATAGTGGTGATACAATTTTATGAGTATAGTCTATTGGAAGCTACACTCCTTCAAATGGTCTTGAGACCATCAAAAAGTCCAAAAGGTACACCTGGGTTTCAATCTACTTCATTTTTAAACATCCCTGTTTTTCCCTTTAAAATGCTTGGTTTTAAGACAGGGAGCTATAATGCCCGAGGGTGTGAATCTGGTCTTCCTTTATTCTTTCCCTTGGAAACCAAACACAAGATATTGCTGGCAGCTGGTTTACAATACTCATAGGAAGCTTTTGGTCCCTATCACTATTTCCCCTTTCAAATGGCTTCTTAATTTTTGTCTCTTATTTTTTCCCAATGCAGTCTGGATTTTTCCAGATTAAAGAGTTCCAAGTTTTTGTGGTTTGTCCTGCTATAGATGGTCTCCTAATCTCTTAGTTATCTTAATTAGTTATTGCTGAAAATTTGTATATCTACAATTAGAGACATGATGAGTTTTCTCTAAGACAGAATAAATGTTGTTTTATTTCTAATATAGGTTGAGTATCAGTTTTCTGAAATGCCTGACCAGGAGTATTTTAGATTTGAGATTTTTTTGGATTTTGGAATATTTTATTACACTTACCTGTTAAGCATCCCAACAAAAATGTGAAATCCAAAATGTTCCAATGAACATTTCTTTTGAGCATCATGTCAGTGCTCAAAAAGTTTCAGTGTTTGAATCCTTTTTTTTGATACTCAGAATTCTGGCTGTACTTGCTGTCTGTACCACTTACTCAACATCAATTATATACTATTTGGTATCATTATATTTTCGTGTTAGTTCTTCCCAACTAGATAGATTAGGATTGTACACGTGTGTATGTGTGTGTACACATATGTGTGTATATAGAGACAAAGTGAGAGAAAGTGCACACCTAGCAGTGTGCTTAATAAAGATTTTCTGGGCCAGGCGCGGTGGTGCACGCTTGTAATCCCAGCACTTTGGGAGGCCGAGGCGGGCAGATCACCTGAGGTCGGGAGTTCAAGACCAGCCTGGCCAACATGGAGAAACCCTGTCTCTACTAAAAAGTACAAAATTAGCTAGGCATAGTGGCACATGCCTGTAATCCCAGCTACTTGGGAGGCTGAGGCAGGAGACTCGCTTAAACTGGGAGGTGGAGGTTGTGGTGAGCCGAGATCAGGCAACTGCACTACGAACTGGGCAAAAAGAGCAAAATTCCATCTCAAAAAAAAAAAAAAAAGATTTTCTGTCGATAATGAGTATTTTGTTGGTGGTACTGGTTGAGGCAATATAATTGGACTGATTATTTCAGGAAACGAATAGCATGGTTGCTCTCAAATTTTAAATAGGTCTTACTCTAACAGGTAAAGTGGGGAGATGAAAGCTTTGAGTTCAATAGTAATAATAGCCCAATTCTAGCTCCCATGGTAAATGAGAAAAGAATCAAATGCATGTGCATATAAATATGTAGATGGTACTTGGAGAAAGAGAAAGCATCCATGGAGTTACTGAGTACTCCCTATAAAATCTGACTTCGTAAACAAAACAGATCATCAAAATCTCTCTCCCTCTCTTTTTTTGAGACAGTCTTGCTCTGTTGCCCAGGCTGGAGTGCAATGGCATGATCTGGGCTCACTACAGCCTTGACCTCCAGAGCTCAGGTGATTCTCCCGCCTCAGCCTCCTGAGTATCTGGGACTACAGGCGCAAGCCACCATGCCTGGCCAATTTATATATGTTTTTGTAGAGATGGGGTTTCACCATGTTACCCAGGCTGGTCTTGAACTCCTAGACTCAAGTGATCCTTCTGCCTCTGCCTCCCTAAGGGTTGGGATTACAGGCATAAGCCACTGTGCTCAGCCTCAAAATCTTAAAGATCTAAATGATAACCACAAATTTTAGAGATCAAACATATAAAGAATCATGGGAAAAAACAAAAGTTTTTAAAAATCTTTATAAAGCAAAAGTTTATAAGAACTAGATTGGACCAAGAAAAAGACCTGAACATAGTCCACATTTTCAAAGATATCTCCACGATGATAGCGTACAGGCTGGTCCCACTGGCAATGTAAACTATGCTGCTGGTTTACCAGTCGGCATATCTGATGATTTCCTGGAATAAGAAAGAAAATTACACAAATGATGAGCAAGGTCAACAATGCCAATGTGATTTTCTTAGACTAAGTCATTTAGTATCAACCCTGTATCCCTCAAGAGCCCAGCAGGCTACTTATATAGGATGTACTTATATAGAGAAGTATTCATTAATGGTTAATCAAATTAAATCATTTTAAGAAGTCCCAGTTTTTCCGCCTATAAAAACAAAGGGACTCCACTAGATGATTACTGAGGTATCTTTCAGCAATTATAGTCTATGATTGTAAAATCTATTGATTACATTGTTTTAAGAGACTTTGGCTATCTTTCTGGAGAGAATTTGCTTTATATACTTCATAATTTTGTTTCAAATGCATATGTAAGAGCTCTGGTTGCGTTTCAGTAGACTGGGCAGTAAGTAATTTCAAAGATAAGCATACTCTTTACTCTCATAATAGCAAAGAAAATGTGTTAAGAGAATTGTAAAATAAACTATAAATGGTCACAGCTAAGCGTCAAAGGTTAAGAAGCTTTCTTGACGAACATACTTATCAAGGGAGAAAGGTATAATTAAGAGATTCTATTAATTTATTCTCTGGTGTTCAGTTGTCAGATCTGCTCCCTCGTAATTAGAAACAAAACATTCTAGATATAACCAAATCATTGCTCTCATGCCAATCCAAGTTCCTATAAACCAGTGGTTCTATTTTTACGGATCACAGATGCTTAAGAGATTTTAATAAAAGCTATATACCCTCTTCCCAGAAAAATACAATTGGACACATACACAATTCTACATATAATTTTCGAGAGGATTTCAGAACCCCCTGAAACTAATCCATCGATCCAGGTTTAAAATTCCAGTCTAAAATTTCACTTGTAAAATGTTGCTTTTAAGAGAGCAAGAAAAAAAGGAGTATGGATGGGTTGTTTCTAGGTGGGTCTGGCTTATATTCCCTTAGTGTAAGGCCTTGTTACACCACAGTGCAGAGTTTTTAGACCCGCGGCAACAGGCATCACCTGGGAGCTTATTAGGAAGGCAGGCTCTCAGACCTCAACTCAGACCTACTGAATCATAATCTGCATTTCAACAAGATCTCCAGGAAACTGATATGCATATTAAAGTCGGAAAAAAAACCAAATAAACTGATGTTGAGCACAGAAGGCAAATAACTTAAGATTTCTAGGATCTACAAGACTTATTTTTTATTTCAAAATGTAAATTTGAAAAAAGCAAGGCGGACCACACCAGCTCCCCAAGCCTCCTGGTATACCCACAGTGATGAATCATGCTTTCAAGATGTAGGGAAGTCATAAACACAACTTCACATTGCTTTAAGGCTACAAGAAAGCTATGATAGTAAAGCATGCAAGAAGCAAATTTCCTAACCTGTCTTCAATTACTTGGAGTCACTACTTACCTAACTGTGCCTCTTTTGCCATCTGAGTCTCATGAATGATATTTCTTAAGATTTGCTCCTCCTGAATCAGTTTATGTTTTTCTAGGATTTCCTGCTGTCTCAGGTAGTGGTCATGCTGCTTTTGATACTCTTTTAACTCATTCAGTGTTCGCTGGAGAGATCTTAACATTTTTTAATACCAGGAAAAAGTTAGAGCTATAAAATCATAAAATTTTAAACCCACTTAAATGCATAGATTTTTCTGGTTCTCAGCAACAATTACTGCGTGTTTTCCTTTTATTTAACATACAACCCTGTACCACCAGTTCAATAATAACAGGGCAAAAAGATAAACGTGAAATTCTTCCTTTAAATATCACTTTTTAAAAAAAGAAATGGGGTCTCGCTCTGTTGCCGAGGCTGGATGCGGAGGCCTGATGGTAGCTCACTGCAGCCTTGTACTCTTGGGCTCAACTCCTGGGCTTAAGGGGTCCTCTTGCCTCAGCCTCCTGAGGAGTAGCTGGGACTACAGGGACATGCCACCATGCCTGGCTAATTTAGTTTTAGAAACTGGGTCTTGCTATGTTACCTAGGATAGATTTGAACTCCTGGCCTCAAGTGATTCCTCCCCTCCACCCTGCCTCAGTCTCCAGAATAACTGGGATTACAGGCATCGGCCATGACACCTGGCAATACAACTATCATGACATCAAATGGTATGTTGCATTTTTCAGGTGCCATAAAAAAATACATGACAATATACAAGTTTACGTATTTAACAACTCTATTACTCTCTACAAAATCTGCATTAGTTCCATCAACATTCAAAGTCTTTCTAGAATCCTTTCCTCCTTTTCACTTTTTCCCTAGATTCTGCTTAAAGACAAAGTTAAGAGTTAGGGGCCACAGTACTTTGCTTTCATACTCTAACTTATTGGTTACAGGCCAGGAAAAACTACAGAAACTATACTTAGAAAGGAATATGCTTCACCACCTGATTTCAGTAAATCAGCTGCCTGATTACATTTAATCACAAAACCCATACTGCCTATTACACACTGTAACATATAGAGATTTTAGGAGCTACACAGATTGTGTAAAGATAGAGCCAGCTCAGTTAAGAGCATGATACTGGAAAAGCTCAGCCAGGTATAACAGAAACCAGTTATGAATAAGCAAGCTGTCATCCTTTTTACTTCCTACCATGTTATGCCTTAAACAGATTGGAAAATAAGCAAATACAAAAGCTTAATGAATTCTAAATCTCTATTTAATTCTCTACTAACCAAAGTAAACTCAACTATTACAGCTAATTCTGAGATATGAAAAATTCACTTCTGAGTTAACATAAAGTTTCTTAACTAGCCCTATTGACTGAAGGAAATGTTTTTTAATTTATTATACCTCAAGGATCAAATACAATAGAATTCCATTACTGTACAACCTAACACACAATCATGATTAACACGTGGGCCAAATAATGTCTCTTGATCCCATTTAACTACCTTAACAAGAGCCCAACCCTAGAAGCCACCACCTCTCTCCAAGAGGAGAAATATCAACTATTGCACATGTAAGTGATTTTACTGAAACTTAGTATATTCTATGGAAATAAAAATGTAGTCAACAAAGTTACTAAGTATCCCAGTCTCCCCATCCCAACTGACTTCATAAAAGTAATCAATGGTCAATAAAGATTTAAATGACAGCTTTTACTACAAATAGTCTCTAGTTGCAGGAATCCATACAATTAAAGATATTCCTCTACACAACCACTGAATTGTGCTAAACCACCAGGATAACAGAAAAAGCATAGGACCTGCAGTACTGAAGAGGTTTCTTTCTTAATTCCAATTACCAAATTAACACTGATATCCCCTACACAGATTTAACCTAAGGTTCTATAGTGCTAGTGCTTCAGTGAAATTTTTCCTCTCAATTACCTATGTTGAGCCTCCAATTTCTGCTCCAGTTTTTGCTGACATAGGACAGCATGCTTCCTCTTTATAGCTTGCTCAAACCCAGGTTTGGCCTGCAAAGCGTGGTCATAACAGAGCACTGAGTGGTTATATTCCCCAAGCATCTGAAGAGACAAAAACACACACACACGCACAAGGGAAAAAAATGTGAGCCATCGCCTGGTTGCATCTGTCCAAATCCTCTAATGATTTATGAGATCACACCTACATCTTACTCTACAGTGACCATTATTTTGATCAGTGACCAGATCCCTACAATATTAAGGCATACTATAGGATGGTTTAGTTGGAAGGTATTGCTAACCTTAAAGGGTGTACCCTGTAGAAGTTTAAAATTCCAATTTAATTATTATTATTTTTTTTCGGCAAGAGGCTAGAACAATTACATTATTGTGTTGAGGATTTTTCTTCCTCCTAATTTCATTTCCATTGTTCAGACCAAAAAATAAATGGAAAAAAGTAACATTCTACTGAGTGGGGGAAAAAAAAAAAAAAAGAAAGTGGCAACTACTAGCGTGACTCATGAAACAAACAGTTGTACTTACTGCATATATATTCCCCAAAGTGTAATAGCTGGTGAAGAAGTCACTGTCATCCAGAGCTGCATGGACCACGACAGCAGCATCAGCAGAGAAGTGTGCTCTGTGTAGAACGTTTGCCAGGTTGACCAGGGCAATGTCTTTATTGTGCCTAAGGAAAGCAGCACACATTCCACGATTATGTAGAACCACTTGACAAGGAAAAATGACATTCAAAGTTACTTGTGCTTAGGAAACTAAGATATAGGTGGAGCAAATAAGATAATCATAGTGTTTCATTTTTAAATTATTGATGGTTCTTAACCTGATAGCTACAAATTTTGTCTTGCAGACACTATATGATTTTACAATTTATTTAGGACTTAAATTTGCTTTAAGAAAAGTTAAACTTAGTTTACGATAATTGCATTCAAGTCCTATGTGAATCATAGGGCATCTACATAACATATTTTTTCCTTAATGGAAATGGAAAGTATACTACACAATTATCACTTTGAACTTTTTGACATCTGTGATTTTTTTTGTTGTTGTTGTGGGACTTATTTCTTTGAAGAGGGATGGAGAAAAGTAGATAATGCAATGCTGCTTCTTATTGCTTTCTTATGTATTGTTTCTATAACAGTCCTGAGGAATGTGGAAAATCAAGTCCAGAAGAGGAGGAATCTTACCTGGAAGAGAAGTGAAGTGCTCGCATGGCACATTCTACTACCTGATATGGCTCATTCTTAATTCTCCAGTAAAATGAAGCCATGTTATACAGTACCCATGAGGAAGAGTTCTAGAGATTAAAAAAGTGAAATTACAAACAGGACTCAAGACAGTTTAATTTAGAATAGTCAAAAGGAGCACTTTTAATATTCTGGCTCTTCTGAAATTCAAGATGAAGAGCCAGACTAATGATAAGCAATGATAAAGAAGAGGACACAGTGCAAAGAAACTATACCTGTCAAAAGGGTATTCTAATCATCAACTGAGCATGTGCATTAGTGTGTGGTCTTCATATAGAGACCATCCGACTCCAGCTTATTCCAAGAGGGAAATAAAGCTGAAAATCCCACCAATTGACCACAACTTGTTGAGCTCTATTTCAGGACTTCCGAAGTTAAGTCAGAAGACCTCATCTACTTAGAAATAGCTCTAACGTGAAATTCCTGAAATTAACATTGTACAAATTTTTCTATTTATGTAATATCTGAGTGAAGGCACAAACCTAAACAGGCTTACTCTAAACATAAAGACAAAAAAAAAAAAAAAGAAAGAGGAAAAAGGGCCAAAAACATGAACAAACAGCTAAGAAGTATGTAAAATGTGTAACTTCACAAACAAATAGAAATTTAAAAGATACAGGTTTTCCTTTTACGAAGTGGCAAAGACTAAAAAGAATGCCAATACTTACTGAATATTATTAACTTTAGATATTAAACTATAGAAATGCTAAGTTACTACAGCATTTCTGGGGGACAACTTGACATGCATGTAAAAAGCTTTAAAAATGTAATGTATATTACATTAACATACATATTAATGTATATTACATTTGCCCTTTGACTCCCACAATTCTATTATTAAAAATGTATACTATGGGGAATAATTACGTTTTAACTATAAAGCTGTGTAAAAATCAAACTCCAAAAGAATATATTACAAACCAGTTTTGAAATTATTCACTTTACTTTCTTTTATAGATTTTTATAGTATGAATCTTTCGCAAGGGCCCAATTATTTTTAAAAGAGCTATTTTAATGTAGTTAAACAGTTTAAATTTAGTTAAATGTAGTTTTTGAAGACTACAATAAGTACAATCCTGCATTATTCATCCTTAAGCATTCTATCTTCAAGAAAAGTATGTGATTTTTGAGTGATGCAATTTCAGATTTTTGCACTATTAGCAGATCAACTATGAACTTCTACTACTTGAAGTTGGTTAAAGGACAATACATTCTTCACAACTGACTTGTGGCCGAGGTTTCAGTTTTCTTTTTCATGGCCTTTTGAGAAAGTTGTTTTTCAAATCAACCAATGCTTTGATTTTGATTTTCTTCTTTTATTTTCATGTCAGAGTGTAAACTGGGACAAAAGTTCAATTAAAAGTTCTACATGAACTACTGAAGAGAGTATAAGTTAAATATATATCATAGCATACTGGCGGTAAGATAAAAATACATATTTAAAGAAATATCTTTCTGTAATTCTCATAAAATCTCCCCCAAATCTATAAATGTTCTAATGTTACTGTGAATTACTCCCTCCTTCCTTTGACCACTTTCTGCCATTGGCTCTTAGGACATCGCATTCTGCAGGATACCCTTTCTGGTCTTTTTTGCTGGCTTTCCCCCTCTGCTTGATAAATACATGTGGGACGCACCCAGGAGTCAACTGGCTTCTTCTCAAACTTTACTCTTCCCCAGATGACTTCATCCAGTTCCCTGGCTTCAGATATTCATTATTTAATAATTACTCTCTATGTGCCCAACTCTAACTTTCCCTGAAATTCCAAACTCATATAGGTGTTTCAAATTTAACATGGCCCAAATAGAACTCTTATTTTCTCTTCTCCCACCCCAACACTCTCCTCCTTCAAGTTGTTCAAGTCAAAAATTTAAGAGTTTTCCTTGATTCCTCTTTTGCCCTCAATCCCCATATCTAACTCATCAGCTTCTAAACTCCTAAATATCTCCTAAATAGTTCAAGTCCTCTCGTTTCCACTACTAACAACTGCTAGTCCAAACCACCTTCATCTCTCTCTTGAACTACTGCAACAGCTTTCTAACAGGTCTATTTCCAGTTGTGGTCCTTTCAATAACTTCTTCATATAGCAATCAAAGTGATCTTTTAAACCATTAATTGCAATACATTGCTTCTCTGCTCTGACTTCTCAGCACACTTAGAATAAGATCCAAAATCCTTACCCTGGATTTCAGACCCTTACATAATCTGGCACTGGCCTAATTCTCTGGCTTCATTCCTTATCATCCTTCCTCTTGCTCACCAGGCTCCAGCAATATTGGCCTGAATTTGGCTGCACGCCACCTGTTATGGACTGAATGTCTATCTATGTCTCCTCAAAGTTCATATGTTCAAGTGTTATCAGACCTATGAGGAGTGGATAAAGGCTAAATGAGGTCATAAGGGTTGGGGCCCAAATTTGGTTTCTTCCTATAAGAGTCCTTATAAGAAATGGAAGACAGATCTCTCTCTCTCTGTCTTCAAGCATGCACACAGATGAGGCCATGTGAGGACACAAAGAGAAGGTGGCCATATGCAAGGCAAGAAGAGAGCCCTCACCAGGAACCAAATCACTGGCACCTTGATCTTAGACTTCCCAGCCTCCAGACTATGAGAAATAAATTTGTTAGGCCACCTAGTATGTGGTGTGAACAAATATATTTGGTCTTTGTCCCCAGTTCCTGACACACAAACCTAAAACTTGAAGAATCACAGCAGTAATGTGTGTCTTTCATATGCTAATGGATGACTGGAGGCAGGTGGCCCCCAGATAGCTTCAGGACAGATGCTGGTCCCAGAAAAACCAAGGCATGATTAGAGGGTTAAATCTTTCAGAATCCCATTCTCCCCTTGTCCTTCGGGGATGGGAGAGAAAGTAGAGATTGAGTTCATCACTCATGGCCAATACTTTAGTCATTCATGCTTACATAGTGAAACCTCCATAGAAACTCTTAAACAACAGAGTTTTGAGAGCTTCTGGGTTGGTGAACACATTGAGATTCTAGGAGGGTGGTGTTCTGGAGAGGACATGGAAGCTCTGTGCATCCCTTCCCCCTATTCCCTGGCTTATGGCTTTGGCTGTTCCTGAATTGCATCCTTTACAATAAACCAATAATAGTTGGTAAAGCACTTTCCTGACTTCTGTGAGCTGTTCTAACTTGGGGAGGCAGTTGTGGGAACACTCTTGACTTTATAGCTGATTTGTCTGGTGGCCTTGACATGCGACTGGCATCTGAAGTGCAGGTAGCCTTGTGGGACTGAGTTCTTGACCTGTGGGGTCTGTGATAAATCCAGGTAGTTAGTGTCAGAATTGTACTGAGTTGGAGAACACCTAGTTGGTGTCAGGAGAACTGGAGAATTAGTAGTGTGAGAAAAAACTCCATATGTTTGGTGTCAGAAGTGTTTTGAGCAGAAACGGTCCAAAGTGGTACTTTGTTATGGAAGCCAGAGCAGACAAATACAACCACCTAACCTCAATCAGGATTTAGAGCCTTTGCTGTGGCCTAGCATGCTCTTCCAAGGTCTTTGAATTTTGGTTTCTTCTTATGATTCAGGTGTCAGCTTAAATTTCACCTTTCCGGAGAGATAACCCCAACTGCTAGATCTAAAGTAGCCACCCAGTTACTTTCTGTTTTAATTTTCTATAGAACACTTACCACTATGGTCTACTCTCAACTAACCATTCTCTGAAGGATACTGTAAAATCCTGGGCCAGTTTTCTCTTATTACTCATCAAGTTCTGGGAACGTAAAAGTTTTATATTACCTTCGGAAAAATAAGATGAAGATGGTAACACAGCTACAAAAATAACCATGTAAAGCATTTGAAAGTCGTTATTATTGTACTTTTATCTGAAAATTCCTCTCAATATACAGAGTTATGTATTTGAATAAACTGTATACAAAGGTGGCAATTATACATCTTATTTTATACCACTACAATACTGCTTAGAAACTAAACTGCATTGCCTCCTATGATACTCCTTAGGCACAAAGAAGAACAAAAACATTTTCTAAATGCCCACGTTAATCCTGAATGACACATTTAAATTCTTGGGTCCTGTTACATAAATCCCTATTTCATTTTTTTTTAAAGTAGATGTTCCCTTAAAAGAAAGTTACAGAAGATTTTATTGCTGGTGGTGATTCTTTTTCTGTCTCAGAAAACAGTAGTAATATATGTATTGTGTGTAGATAATATTAAAGACACTAAAACATTAACTTTCTTACACACACAATGTATATAATCCAGCCTATAAACCCTGTTGCTAATGTCAGTTTGTATTTTGTTTTTCATCAATTAGTTTAGATAAAACTTTCCAGCATCTCTTCCTGGGAAAGGAGACTAGTCTATCCATATTTCTCCCCAGCACTGAACTATGCAATTTGCATCAATGTAAGTGTAATTTCAAATTGTCTTCTAGACTAAAACAAGTTACTCAGGTATTTTCCAAGAGAAAAATACCTTCTGTTTACACAGAGCCTGCTGGCTCTTAAAGTGACTGCTGACTTACCTTCTGTAGGCCTTCATGAATGAGGTGGCCTATGTCATCTATACTCCTTCCTAATCGTTTAGATAAATACGTGAAGATTGGGTCTTCTTTAGGTAGTAGAGGTGCAGAAAGATTAACTCTCTCTTGTACACCCTGAAGAGAAGAAAATGATTCAAAAGACATATCAAAGGATATAAAAGATGACAAATAATTTGGTATCTTACAGTATTTATTTTGAAATACTAATATTTTAGAGTTTTAAGAAATAAGAGATGCCTGTAAAATTATAGAGCTGTTTGGAAGAAGAGAAGAAAGAGAAATAGTCTTTATAAGTGAGAGATCAACAGAAAGAAGAATGCAAAAAAAAAAAAAAAAAAATCCTAAAGTTCTCTACTTACTCTCAAGTGCTGAAAAGCATGTATACTATATGGAAGTTCTAGAATTTTAGTACAATCAGGTTGCTGAGGGTCTGGAGGGACAGGAGATTCTGTGTCTATATAATCTTCAGGACTAAAATCAAAAAGAAGCAATGAGTGAATAAAAGGTGACATAAATAATACTTTATTTATTTATTTAGAGAAAGGGTCTCATTCTGTTGCCCAGGCTGGAGTGCAGTGGCATGATCACAGCTCGCTGCAGCCTTGATCTCCTGGTCTCACGCGATCCTCTCACCTCAGCCTTCCAAATAGCTGGGACAACAGGTATGCACCACCACAACCAGCTATATATTTTTTTATTTTTTGTAGACAGGTCTCACTATGTTGCCCAGGGTGGTCCTGAACTCCTGGCCTCAAGTGATCCTCCCATCTTGGCCTCCCAAAGTGCTGGGATTACAGGTGTAAACCACTGCGCTCAGTCAATAGTACTTTAAGAAATGTCAACTTTTTCTCATATTCTCATAGCATCTCAACTTTACAACCAATTATTAGTCAATATTCATACCTTTTCATATACCTGCCATGAAAAGTCAAACATTTTGGGAGTTCAAATTAAAGTCAACAATCACATAGAAAATAGTATATAGATCACAGAATAAGATCACAGACTTTTTAATAACTAACATAACTGCTCAATTGTTTCTAGAAACGTTAAACCAATTTATACTTCCACTGACAGTCTCTCTACATTTTTACAAGTTACTATTTTTTTGATATGCTTTCCATTTTGGTAGATGAAAACTATCTAAATATTGCAACTTATACTTATTTGATCATTTCTGAGAAATTTTTTTCCATGTTTATTGGCCATAAGTAATGTTTTGTTAATTTTTTTTAAACTACAAATTGTTCAATTTTCTTTTTCTTTTTTTTTTTTTTTAAGAGACAGGGTCTCACTCTGTCACCCAGCCTAGAGTCTGGGCTTTGGTAGAGTGGCACCATCATAGCTCACTGTAACCTTGAATTCTTGGGTCAAGTGATCCTCTCAGTTTAGCCTCTTGAGTAGCTACAACTACAAGTGCACACCACCATGCCTGGCTAATTTTTACATTTTTTTTGGTAGAGACAGGGTCTCGCTATATTGCCCAGCCTGGTCTCAAACTCCTGGCTGTTGGCAATCCTCCCACCTTGGCCTCACAAAGTACTGGGATTACAGGTGTGAGGTACCACACTCAGCCAAGTTGTTCCATTTTCTACTGTGGTGTTAAATATTTTAAATTAATTTATAAGAATTCTACATGTAGTATGTATTTTGAACTTTCAAATTCTAAAACTCATCTGTGATTGAAGCTTACTCTTATTACAGAAATAATTTCTTACTAATTTGAGAAAAGAATGTTTGAAAAAGCAATTTTATTTTCGGAAAGAGAACTTCTTTACCTGATGTCTTTGCTCTCCAAAGTTATGTATGTGCCATCATACAGATCCAGGTCCCCTAAGGGCACCTTGGCTTTGATGCAGTCTGGGTCTTCTTTATTATGTCTCTGTTCCAGTCCTGTGTCTCTGTCCTCATTCTCTTCTATGTGAATTTTTTGAGCAACTAATTGTTTCTGTTAAGAAGAAAGTAAGAACAGAATGGATTCTTCTAATATTTTAGTCTAATTACCATTGAAGAGAAAGGGGAATTTGAGCTGAAGAAGTTAGAATCCTCTATGCAGGAAGACAAGAATTCTGAAAATGCCCTTAGTTAACTTAGTCAACACACACAAGCTTCTCAAAAAAGATGTCCACATACAGAAAGTAACAGAACACGACATTCATCATAGTGGCACACATGTGCCTTCATAATATGATTTCTGACTACCCATGAAGCACATCTACTAACTTAACTTTCCTGGCACAGAATGGCTCTGCAATGAAAACAAATCTGTCAAGCTGTTTCAATCCTTCAAGATATAGAGCATGCTGCTATTGGTACCTGGGTATTCCAGTTAATTCCTGTCACTCATAAAATATCTATTTTTTCAAATGTACAAATAACACAAATATCCATTTTTCAACACCCATATCTATCATATGCCAATATTTTATCTTCCCCCACCCCATTTTTTTTTTTTTGAGACAGTGTCTTGCTGTCACCCAGGTTGGAGTGCTGCAGTGGTGCGATCACAGCTCACTGCAGCCTTGACCTCCTGGGCTCAAGCGATTCTCTCACCTCAGCCTCCCAAGTAGCTGGGACTACAGGCATGTGCCACAATGCCAATTTTTTTTCTTTTTTTTTTGAGACAGGGTCTCACTTTGTCACTCAGGCTGAGTGCAGTAGTGCGATCACAGCTCACTGCAACCTCAAACTCCAGGGCTCAGGGGATCCTCCTGCCTTAGAGCCCCAGGTAGCTGGGACTACAGATGCACACCACCATGCCTGGCTAATTTTTTGGTTTTTTTTTTTTTGTACAGATGGGGTTTTTGCCATGTTGCCCAGGCTGGTCTCAAACTCCTGAGTGCAAGCAATCCACTTGCCTTGGCCTCACAAAGTACTGGGATTACAGGCATGAGCCACCATGCCTGGCCAACTTTTCTGTTTTTTATAGAAATAGGGTCTCACTATGTTGCCCAGGCTGGTCTCAAACTCCTGGGCTCAAGCAATCTTCCTACCCTGGCCTCCCAAAGTGTTGGGACTACTAGCATGAGACACCATGCCTAGCTGAGATTTTTTTTTTTTAAAGAAAAAAAAAAAAGGGAGGGAGTTCAAGGTATTCTTTAATGTTGTCTAAATCTCTAACTTCTTATAATTAATCTGAGTTTGTGTCATTTCCACGTATATTTTTATAAAATACTATATTACCCATACTCTCCTAAAATATTACTTTCATTATATATGTATCCCAAATCAACATACAGCATTGCTTTGTAAGTTTTAAAATTTTACATAAATGGTATCATACTTAATGTATCTACAACTTAAAAAAAAAAAGTATGTATGTTTTTTATATTTATCTACATTAGTCAGAATAGCTCTAAATTTTTCATTTAGATGGATGTATAAATATGTATTTATCCATTTTCCTGTAAACATTTATGTTGCTTCTTTTAAAAAAACTTTCTTTGCAATTAAAAATGCTACAATATTCTTATGTCTCCTTGTACACATGTGAAAAATTCTAGCAAGGGCAGAAATATGGGGTCATATGGATGCACACATTTTCAGTTTTATGCAGATGTGTCAATCTGCTTTTCACAGTGGTTATAACTATTAGAATTCTCCCAGTAGATCATAACACCTATATCCCCAGAATCTTACCAATGTTTGGTTTTGTCATGCTTTTAAACTTATGCCAATCTAATAGGTATGAAACATTATTTTGTTATATTTATTATGGTAGTAGACTATGTTATTGTGATAGACTGTATTACTATTCACTAAAATCCTGCCCCTCCTTACAAGGTGATACATCACTGTTTTGCCAGACTCAGGCCTGGGCAATATGACTTGCTTTGGCCAATGTAACATAAGTCCCATGTGACCCTTTTACAGGAAAGCTTTTATAGAGTTAGTGTATGCTTCACCATGTTCTTTCTTTCTCCCTCAGCTACTGAGAATGCCAATATTACAGTGGCTACTCTGTCGGCCTAGGTCCTGGCTTATGGATCACAGTGACATGGTACAGATCCCCAACAGAGCCCCAAATGATCATTTAGCATGGCCTTATTGTTTTATGCCATTAAGATTTTGGGGTTATTAATGGGGACAGAGCCTATGATCTGTTTCCAATTATTCCCTCCACACTTTTCATGGAGATATGCTATCCTGCCCTACTGACTTCAAGGCATGACCACATGACTTGCTTTGGCCAATGGAATGTGAGTAGAGATGATGTATATCACTTCTCAGTAGAAACTTTAACCAGGCTTATATTATTTGGTTGTTCTTCCGTGAGCCTTCACTTTCCTTCATAAGAACAGCACTGAGGTTCTGTGGCTATTTGTTGCCAATGCACAAGTTGACTAATACACTATAAAATATGGACTATATCAACTAATAGAATAATATTTAATAAGATTGAACATATTTTCATATGTTTATGAGATATTTTGTGAATTGGCTGTTCAAGTTTGCTCATTTTTTTCCCCCAATAGGTTTTCTTTTTTAAAAAACTGATGTGTAGGAATGGCGTGGTGGCTTGTGCCTATAATCTTAACATTTTGGGAGTCCAAGGCTAGAGGATCACTTGAGTTCAGGAGTTTGAAACCAGCCAGGCAATACTGCGAGACCCCATCTCTACGAAACAAATAAAAAGTTAGCCAAGCGTAGTGGTGGTGCTCGCCTGTAGTCCTAGCTACTGGAGAAGCTGAGGTAGGAGGACTGCTTGAGCCCAGGCAATGAGGTTACAGTGAGCAATGATCATCCTACCTGCATTCCAGCTGGGGCAAGAATGAGACCCTGTCTCACAATAAACAAATAAATAAATAAATAAGAAATTAATCTGTAGAAATTTATGGAAAAAGTAATTCTATAAACTCATCCTCTATGAGTTATATGCATGGCAAGTATCGGCTTTTAGTCTGTAGCTTATCTTTTATCATTTGAAGAAAAACTTTTAATTATAAGATGGGCAACTTTATCAACTGTTTTCTTAATGGTTTGTACTCTGTTTTATTTAAGAAATCCTTCCCAAACCTGAGATCGTAATTACATCAATCAATTACAGTCAAGTACCACATAAAGATGTTTTTGGTTAACAACAGACCCCAGTGGTGGTCTCATTAGATTACAATACCACATTTTTACTGTACCTTTTTTATGCTTAGATATACAAATACTTACCATTATGTTACAACTGTCTACAGTATTCAGTACAGTAACATGTTATACAGTTCTGTACACTTGTTATACAGTTCTGTAGACTAGGAGTCTATACAATATAGCATAGGTGACTGTATAGTAGGCTATATCACCTAGGTTTGTGTAAGTACACTCTATGATGTTCCCACAATGGTGAAATCCCCTAACAACACATTTCTCAGAGCATATTCCTGTCATTAAGCAATGTATGACTATCAAATTTTTTTTTTTAGTAAAAAGTTTCACTTTTCATACTTAGATTTTTAAACCGTATAGGAAATTTTTTTTTTTTGTACATTGAAAGGTATTTTTTTCCCACATGGACAGTTTCCTAATATCATTTATAAAGAGTCTATCCTGTACCCATTTATTCAATCAGTTTTTAAATTTCATCGTTTTCTAAAATCTTACATTATACCTAAGCTTTCAAATTTATTGATCTAGAGTTTTTATAGTATTAATAATTATGTCTTTAGTTTTAAAAATCTTTATCTTATATCTGCTTTTTCATCACTAACATTTCTTTTTTTCTGTCATTTCTCTTTTTTTCTGATAAGTCTTGCTGCTAGAGTTTGGTCTTTTTATTTTTTAAGTAAATACTGTTTTCTTGAGACTGTTTAATTTCTTATGTTATTATTTCCATATTTATATTATTTTGGTTAATTGGTTTATTATGTTTTCTAACTCATGTTGAATATTTAACTCATTTCTTTTCAGTCTTTTTTTTTTTTAAAAGACAAGCTCTCGCTATGGCTGTCCTGTCTAGACTCAAACTCCTGGGCTCAAGCAATCTTCCGGCTTCAGCCTCCCAAGTAGCTGGGATTACAAATGTGAGTCACTGTGCCATTTATTTTAATAAATGCATTTTTCTATAAATTCATCTCTAAATATATCTAAGCTTCATTTCAGGACTTTTGAAATGAAGTGTTCTCACCATAGTCTAAAGTTTTGTGATTTTTCTCTTTAAACCATGGGTGATTTAAGAATGCCTTCAAGATTTTCAAAATTTGTGTTTTCTCTCCTTTTTCCTGGGCATGTGTATTTTATTTCTTTTAACTTAATTGCACTGTGATCAGAGAACATATTATGCATGATAACAAAACTTTGTAAATCACTTCCCTTATATCCTGGTAGTGGTCAATTCTGGTAAATATTCTACATTGAAAACACTGTATGTTCTCTTTGTTCAATTTAGGACATACTCGCTCCCTCTATATCTTTTTCTATGTCTTGCTGTATACATCTATGTATAGATTTATACAGAGATCCAAAGGTGTTACTTCCTGTATCTTATTTTTGTTAGACTTACCAGTTTCTGACAAAAATCTGCTAAAGTTGCTTCCTCTGGCTGACTTTTCATGTAATCCTGTCAGTTTCTGCTGTCTTGATATAAACATACTCACATCCATGAGGCCGAGTTGTTAGGTACACACAAGTATATATGATATTATATTTTGTGGTAGGTTGTTAATATGTAGTATCTGTCTATTAATTATTTTAGGCTCTTACTTTGTCTGAGACAGGCCCACTGTTCTTTATCATTGTAAATCTAAAATTCTGAAAACTTAAAGCTTTAAAAAATTTTTTTGCATTAAAATTCACATGGCAACAAAACCCGATGGAAAGCCATTTTACAGTCTTTATACTCTTAACACGCATGGTCATACATGTCACTAAAGAAATATTAATGTATCTGATTATAGACTTTGAAACAGCCCTGAGAGAAGTAGAATGTAATATAAAATATTTGTGCCTATCACATTTCTTTTCTTTTTTTTTTTTTTTTTTGAGACCTGGTTTTGGTATGTGACCCAGGCTGCTGGAGTACAGTGGTGTGGTACAATCTCAGCTCACTCCAACCTCCATGTCCTGGGCTCAGGTGATCCTCCCACCTCAGCCTCCCAAGTAGCTGGGACTACAGGCGCACACCACCACGCTGGCTAATTTTTCTATTTTTGGTAGAAACAGCATTTCTCCATGCTGCCCAGGTTGGTCTCGAACTCCAGGGCTCAAGCAATCTGCCCGCCTCGGCCTCCTAGAGTGCTGGGATTACAGGCGTGTGCCATTGTGCCTGGCCTAACATTTCTAAAATTAAACAACCAAAACAAAAAACCATATTCTTAAACACATAGAGCCTCAATGATTTCAAATAAGGAACTGTGAACTTGTATAAATACATCCATATCAGCTTTCTTTTGCTTAGCATTTGTATAGCAGATACTTTTTCTACGTTCTCTCCTCTCCTCCTATATCCTCTTTTTTATTTGTAAGTTTGGTAACTATAGATTTACCTTTTTTTTTTTTTTTTTTTTTTTTTGAGACAGGGTCTCATTCTGTCACTCATGCTGGAGTGCAGTGGTACTATCATAGCTCACTGTAAGCTCAAACTTCTGGACTCATGCAATTCTCCTGCCTCAGCCTCCCCAGTAGCTAGGACTCCAGGTGCCTGCCACCATGCCTGGCTAATTTCAAAATTATTTTGTAGAGACAGCGCCTTAAATTCCTAGTCTCAAGTGATCCTCCTGCCTTAGCCTCCCAAAGTGCTAGGATTACAGGTGTGGCCCACCACACCTGGCCTGCATGTCTATTATTTTAGTGCTTGTCCCCTGCGTTTTTTGTTTTTGGTTTTCATCAGTAAATATTTCAGTATGTTTTGAAAAGAAAAGCCTCTTTTGTAAAAAAATAAAACCACCACACCACGATCACATGTAAAAAACAGTAATTCCTTAATATCAAATATCCAGTCTGCATTCAAATTCCCAATTGTTTCTTCTCTTTTAAAAATATAGTTTGAGGCCAGGCACGATGGCTCCCACCTGTAATCCCAGCACTTTGGGAGGCCGAGGCAGGCAGATCACCTCAGCTCAGGAGTTCAAGACCATCCTGGTCAACACGGTGAAACCCCGTCTCTACTAAAAACATAAAAAAATTAGCTGGGCGTGATGGTGGGTGCCTGTAGTCCCAGCTACTCGGGAGGCTGAGGCAGGAGAATGGTGTGAACCCGGGAGGTGGAGTTTGCAGTGAGCCGAGATCGTGCCACTGCACTTTAGCCTGGGCGACAAGAGCGAGACTCCGTCTCAAAAATAAAAACTAAAAAAAAAATAAATAAAAATACAGTTTGTTTGAATCAGAATTCAATATAGTCCATACACACTGCAATTGGGTGATTTGTCTCTTACATCTCTTTTAATCTACTGGATACTTTCTCTCCCCACTCCCTTGTAATTTATGTGTTAAAGAAACTGGGGCCAGACATGGTGGCTCATGCCTATAATCCCAGCACTTTGGGAGCCTAAGTTGGGAGGACTGCTTGAGCCCAGGAGTTCGAAACCAGCCTAGGCAACAAAGTGAGACCCTGTCTCTACAAAAAATAAAAAAAATAGCTGGGCATTGTGCACGCCTGTGGTCCCAGCTACACAGGAGGCTGAGGTAGGAAGACAGCATGAGGAAGACAACCAGGAAGTTGAGGCTGCAGTGAGCCGTGTTCACGCCACTGCGCTCCAGCCTACGTGACAGAGCAAGACCCTGTCTCAAAAAAAAAAAAGGAAAAAAAAAAGGAAATTGGATTGTTTGTTCTGTAGAGTTTGCCATTCTAGGGGAATTTGCTGACTAGGTCCTCAAGGTTCACTGAATATGTTCCTCTATTTTCTGTATTTCCTGAATATTGACAGCAGGATCTAGAGTAATAATCTTTTTGTGTCATGGACTTCTTTGGCAGTCTGATGAAGCCTATAAATCTGTTTTCAGAATAATCTTTTAAATATATAAAATGTAAGAGATAGAATGACAAAGAAAACCAATTACACTGAATAACAAATTATATTGTGGTTTATTTTTTGGTAAGACTACTTACAAAGTAGCAAGCAACATTCTTAAGTTTTTAATATATTTGCCAATAAATTTTCCCATAGCATATTAATTTATTCAGTTATTTTTATCTTTTGAACATGACAAAACAGTCTAACATGCTTTAATCACTGAACATGCTCCAACCCAATTGCATATTATTAATTTTATCTAGTTTGACCTCAGAGAGCATAATAAGTAAATTTAGCAATTTTTTCATCAATGTTTTTAACTTATTATCATACATTATATGAACTTCCAATAGGTTTACTTTTCTTCTTGCAGAAAATATCCTTAATATTTTTTCAACTGAAGTGAGAGTCTGTGGTTAGTACTGCCTTTGTACGTCAGAAATTATCTTTACTTTGCCCGCATTTTTAAATGATAGTTTAAAAGAATATAAAATTTCAGTAGAATTGATTTTCCCTTATCCTTCACTGTCTTCTGTTATCTAAGATGTTCATACAGTTGTCACTACTTGGTAGATAAACTGTTTTATCTAGTCTCATAGCTTTAAGTCTATCTGTCAATGACTAACAATTTTCTATCTTCAGCCTGAATCTTTCCCCTTGAGTTTGCACTAGAAGAACCAACTGCCCACGTGATGTCCATTCTTGAATGCCTGACAGGCAATTCAAACGTTAACATTTCAAAGCCAAACTCCTCCCCAATCTTGTACCTCTTTCAGTCTTCTTTATCTCAGCTAACATCAACTTCAATCTTGCAATCACTCAAGTCAGAAACCCTGGAGTATTTCTTCACACCCTCTGTCTCATCCCCTTCTTTGCAATCACTCCATGACCATCATCTAGGTCTCACAGTCTTGTGGCTGTTTCCAGGTTCTATCCAGTTACCAAGTTCAGAATCAGACCTTTCAATTTTGGTTTCAAGTTCCTATTGCAAATATTCTACCCTAAAATGATATTCAGGAAATTGAAGATGTAATTATTGAACTATTGGATGATTCAGTTCCTTTTTTTGGTCATCAGCATTAGTCTTTCTGTTTTTGATATGTTTTCTTTTGTTGTTGTTGTTGTTGTTGTTGTTTTTTGCCAGGCTCTTTCTATGAGCAGAATGGCTTCATCCCAGTCTTCAAGCAGTAAGCCTCGTTCTGTTCCTACATCTTGCATGGAATATTGTCAGCTCCCTTAACCCCACAGTGCTGAATATCAGATACTATAGCCTGCTCCTGGCCTTGGAGCCCAACAGGTTGGTAGCTTTGGTCACATTCCCAATTTAGTGCTTCTCCTCATTTCTGGTTTATGGAGATGCTTATACTACTTTCAAGCCTGCCCACATTTTATTTTGGTTTCTATTTTTATATTTTACCTGTCATTGCTATGCATATGAAGCAGAAGCTTCATAGTATAAGTATAAACAAAAATAGAAGTTTATACTTAGTATCAGTATAAACAAAAATAGAAGTTTACTAAGTACAAACTTCTACACTACCTTAACCAAAAATTGTTGGAGTCAGTATTTTTCATTTCATTTTCACTGACTTAAGAAATGGCACTTTCTTCCTATATATCCTGTAATTTAAATCTCTTTCTCTTTATATAATACAGCCTCCCAAAATAGCAATAAACATATATAATGTGCCTATATACCTGAAAAAAAAACAACAACACAGATTTTCTGCACCATTGCATCTTTCTGAACATTGGGTTTAAATAAAAATAGATCATGCTTCCAAGCATGAAGCACTATAAGGATACCTACTGTCTAATTCCTAGTATTGACAAAAGTCAACATTTCCAAATTTACAAGTGATAAAACCAGTGTGTACAAGGTGAGAAACTATTTTTACAATGTTGAGGTATTCAAGTTCTAGAAATACTCTAAATATACTTCTACCTAGGCAGAACTGGTTAATGTGTGCTACTTTTCTCTCTTAATTCACAGATTTTTTAAAAGTACATATTTATAACTATTTGTAGACATACGTATATTGATAAATACACTAGTCTAAATATATGTAAATGAAATTCAGGACTTCTACATAACAAGAAAATACAAGCCAACTTAGTTTACCAGGTATGCCAGCTTTTGGCTGGGTGCGGTGACTCACGCCTGTAATCTCAGCACTTTGGGAGGCCGAGGCAGGTGAATCACCTGAGGTCAGGAGTTTGAGACCAGCCTGGCCAACATGGCGAAACTCGTCTCTACTAAAAGTACAAATATGAGCTGGGTGTGGTGGCAGGTGCCTGTAATTCCAGCTACTCAGGAGGCTGAGGCAGGAGAATCGCTTGAACCTGGGAGGTGGAGGTTGCAGCGAGCCAAGATTGTGCCACTGCACTCCAGCCTGGGTGACAAGAGTGAAACTTCGTCTCAAAAAACAACAACAACAAAAAACCAGATATGCCAGCTTTTAAAGTCAAGAGATACAGTTTTTGTTTCTGGTTCTGCCATATCTTGCTTTATGAAGTCAGACAATTCAGTGTCTTCAGGTCTACTTGTTTCCTTGCCTCTAAAATTAGGATCTTATGATTCCTTGTAGTTGTGAAATACTCTGATTCTACTCTTACTACTTTTATTATTCTCAAGTTTTTTTTCTCATTTTGCAATTTGATTTAATGTTTCTACAACTTATAGTTTCTTTACAATTTAGATTCAATTTACATTGTAACTTTTAAGCAAAGATTTCACGAGGAAAAAAACCCTAGATTTTCAAATAACAAATACTCTTTGCTATTAAGCAAAAATCAATTTATGGAAACATGTTAGAGAAAAAGAAAACTGATGTTTATTTTTAAAAAGAGGTCAGATTTTATTAGCACTAGTAAGGTTCGAGCTTTCAAGGTACAAGGTGATTAATGTTTTTCACGTCAACCATAAGAAGACATAATAGGAAGACATTAGTTTTCACTACCTGGGAATAAACAATAATTACATTTTTAGGCTATTAAAATGTTTCTTTCTTTCTTTCAGATTTTACCCAAATTATTCTAGGAATATCTTCAGAGATTGTATCATTTTCATATTTGATGAAAAAACTTAAAAACATGGAAACTCTGTTCAAAGATAAATGAGTTTTAAGAGTCAGGCACATACCCAGGCTAGAGTAGTCTGTTTTTCTCACTATTGCTCAAATATCACTTTGATAAAATGATTTTTAAAAAATTGCAGGTAGTATATTCCTGCAAAAGTTAGAAGAATCAGACTTAAAAAATAATATGCTTTAGCTTTTCTTTGAACACAATGGCTCCTGTGAAATGCAGCAAGCTTCAGCTGCCATCGCATGTGCCCAGTTGCCTCACCTCTAATTCTTTGAGGTAGTTAACTGTTGTTTCTTGTCTCATTAATATGACTAGGTCATGAGGATGCTTCAAGTTCATTGGTGAATCCACCTGCAAGCAAGCAATAAATAAACAAAGCTCAGATTCATTAATGCTTGTTTGGATTAACAAAGTCTCCTTTAATATGCTTTAAATTACTGTTCATTCACCATTGTAATCAGTGTTATTGCTTAGCAAAACTCAAGGAGTATTTCAAAGTGATCACATGTAAATGTTAGCAAAGGAAATGACAAGTTCAACAGTTGTCCTGTAAACTCCAACTTGGAAGAAAAAGCATTCAA
The DNA here is from genome assembly GCF_008728515.1 of Papio anubis. NCBI lineage: Eukaryota > Metazoa > Chordata > Mammalia > Primates > Cercopithecidae > Papio > Papio anubis. Next base: position 106,148,334 of record NC_044987.1, read on the forward strand.
AGTACATATCCTGACTTGACAGGTGATGTAATAGTAAAGAAGTATTTGGCAATGATTGATAAAGTAACTTCCTTAAATGATGTTTCATGCCTGTAATAATAAAAAATGAATTGTCTTGTTTTGATAGCACATTTCATATCTGAATAGGCTTGGAAGTGATAAAAGGAAAATATTAAATGCACCTCTTTTTGAAAGCTATTTGTAGAAGTCATAAATCAAAGATAATAGAAAATAACCTTGAGATTTATTACTTATTGCTCATGTTATCTGGATCAACAAATCAAACAATTATGTTGAAGCTGTAGAAAAAATGAACACTCATATACTGGTAGCTGGCTTATAAATGTGTTCTCATTGTTTGGAGTGTCATTTGACAAAATATATCAAAATGTTACAAGTGCATAACCTTTGAGCAAAACAAAGTCTAGGAAACTATCCTACAGACATTGTTCAATAAGTAGGCAAGGATATACATAAGGATGCTCACAATATTTGTAGCTGCGAAAGTAAAATTAGAAACAACCTAAGTCAATCAATAAAGTGACAGAGAGACCCACTGTCCAAAGGAATGGGATACAGAAAAAATGTTAAAGCTACTGCCAGTGACCAGAGTATAAGAGCTTCACATAAGGAAGCAGGAGAAGGTGCTTAATTTGCAACTCTGTCCAGACATCAAGAGATAGTTATTTAGTACATGACTCTACAGGTATTTTTAAATGAGATTTTTAGAAAAAATAAAATTGGGGGAGGGAAGGACCTGTGGAAGTGTGACAGTCCCATTCCAAAATGCCTAACCCAGGCTGAGCGTGGTGGCTCACGCCTGTAATCCCAGCACTTTGGGAGGCCAAGGCAGGTGGATCACCTGAGGTCAAAAGTTTGAGACTCAAAAGTTGGAGACCAGCCTGGCCAACACGGAGAAACCTCATCTCTATTAAAAATATAAAAATTAGCTGGCATGGTGGCGCAGGACTGTAGTCCCAGCTATTCGGGAGGCTGAGGTAGGAGAATCGCTTGAACCTGGGAGGTGGAGGCTGCAGTAAGCTGAGATTGTGCCAATGCACTTCAGCCTGGAACAGAGCGAGACTGTCTCAAAAGAACAAAAAACAAAATAAAACAAAACCAAAAAACAAAATGCCTAACTAGTCTGTTTACCTGATATGTGAAGAATTGCAAGAAAGAAAAAATGAGATAAATGAAGATTGAAAGAACTATTTAAAGCATAACTTAGCTTTAGATTAAAAAGTTACTAGATAACAAAGTTTTACAATATTTGAATAGCATGGGTCTGGTCAACATTCAATTGTGAGGAAGTACTTATCATTTCCTTGAAGCTTTTAGTTCAGCAAAGATACAGAGGAGGCATAAAGATAAAAGTATTAGCAGAAGGAAGGGAGTTCACTGACAGCTGTGTTTCTCTTTTTGAGGTGACAGAAAATGGCAAAGATCTTTGCCAGACAAAGGTTGACTGCAGAAGACTTACAGCCTGACATACATGTTTTCTGAGGTACTTTCAAGTTCTTAAATTTTAAGATGTATAACTGTCTTTGGAAAATGTTAATGTGAATTTCTCACCTCTCAAATACTTCTCCTCCTTAGAAGATTATCAGAGTATGTTTGACAACTTTGTAAATACAGTTACATGCCAAATAACATTTCAGTCAATGGCAGACTGCGTATGTGATGGTGGTCCCATGAGATCATGAGATTATAATACTGGTGTTTTTTTTTTTTTTTGAGATGGAGTCTCTGTCTCCTGGGCTGGAGTGCAGTGGTGTGATCTCGACTCACTGTGGCAAGCCTCCCTGGTTCAAGCGATTCTCCTGCCTTAGCTTCCCGAGTAGCTGGGATTACAGGCATCCGCCACTACGCCCAGCTAAGTTTTTGTATTTTTAGTAGAGATGGAGTTTCACCATGTTGGCCAGCCTGGTCTCGAACTCCTGATCTTGCGATTCGCCTGCCTCGGCCCCCAAAGTCCTGGGATTATAGGCATGAGCCATGGCGCCCAACCTAATACTGTATTTTTACTGTGCCTTTTCTATGTTTAGCTACACAAATACTTACCATTGTGTTACAACTGCCTACAGTACCATAACATGCTGTATAAGTTTGTAGCCTAGGTGTGTAGTAGGCTGTACCATTTAGGTGTGTGTAAGTATACTCTATGATGTTTGCACAAGGCTGAAATCACCTGATACATTTCTCAGAACACATCCCCATTTTTAAGCAATGCCATGGCCATGTTACAACATCCATTCAACCAATAAATGTTTATAAGCCAGGCCCACTATGAGTCGATGTTTAGAGTCTATGTACTCCTGTGTTATATACAACCTGTAAAAGAATGGTAATATGCCATTCAAAGTCTTTAGCATTGAAAAGAGGCGCTATAAGCCCAGAAGCAAAAAAGAGACAGGAATTAGAGAGAGGCAGGTTAAAAAGGACATAATGAACACACAAGATCTCAAAGCACTTTATGGCTTTTTCACAAAGGATAAACAACCCTACAAACTTCCATTGCTGCACAGCACAATAAATGATGCAAACAATAACCTAATTGTAAAGAAAAATTAGAATAATTTTCACTTAACTTTAAGGAGGTGAAGAAATCATGAAAAGTATTTTAGAGAAAAATTTAAACTACAGGGAAAACCTGATCAAGTACCTGGAAATCAGACTCCATGGAATTCCATTATTCAGAATGATTCATTCTCTAAGAGTTCCAAGTAAACAAAATCTGACTGTTACTGTAGCAATTTATTATAATAAGGAAAATGACAAGCCATACAAGGCAATTCAATTTCATTTTCCTTTTAATACATTATATAAGTACAAGTTGAATATTCCTTATCTGAAAATCCGAAATCCGAAATGCTCCAAAATCCGATACTTTTTGAGTTCACTGGAGCATTTTGGATTCTGCATTTTCAGATTAGGAATACTCAACCTGTACATGCATCCAATTATATATAACATGAGTAAATATTTTACTCCTATCAAATTATTTTCATGTTTTGTATTAATTAACCAAGATATGGTTAATATCTATACCTCCAATCTGGAGCCCTATCTCAACAAATTCAGTAAGTTCACATGGTAACATGGAAATATCACTCACTATATGAGGGTAATTATTTCACTGCCAAATCAGATTAAGGGTGAACATTTTAACCAATCTAAGAGTATAAACATTTTTGATGCCCTACAAAAACAAATTTGAGTCAATCACTTTTTAATTATTCTTTATACTGAACATTTCTGTTGTAATATTAATTCAAGCTCTTATGTGCAACTTATTCTTCATATATACTGAACACTTTTACTGTTTTTTAAATGGTATTCATCTGAGTACACGAAAGCAACATGGGAAACTCACTCTTCTCCAAACAGCGGTTGGAAACTGATGAATATAATCTTAAATTATGCCATTCTCATTTAAAAGTTTTCCCCTTAAGTTAGAAACTAGGGACAAAATAATTTAAAAATTTTAATTCAGAATTAAAATTATTTAAATATTAAGATAATACGAAGCAAAACAGAAATCAAAATCTCCAAAGCCGCCAACATTTTGCCTCTATGTAAAATCTGAAATGGTTCTGTTGAGTGAGTATTTGTAGTGTCTGCTATGCAATATCTGTAAGTCCCTCCTTGTGGCAAAAGCACCCCACTTGCTTCCTTCGCCACATGGGAAGCCCTTGTCAGAGAATTCCTTTCCCTTGGTCATGGTGATTATTTCTAAGATACTACTCCAGTAAGGTCAGTTGGTCCTAAAGAGACTCTAATCCAGAACTTTGAGCTATTGGTAACTAGCCATCTTGTATCTACATGGGGCCTGAGAATGGGGATGAAGAAGCAAAGAAACAGAAACAGAAAAAGCGATCCTTGTTATACTATTTGAGTCCTGAATCAAACTGTATCTGCAGCCCTTAGAATCTGCCTAAACAGTCCAATGAAAACTTTACAATACAGAAAGTATTGGTGTGTTATTTCTAAACTTCCACCTAATTTTCACTGATGTCCCTCTGCCTAGGTCATCTTATTACTACTGTGGCTCTTTTAAGAGCCTCTGTGCCTTTGCACATACTGCTTCCTCTACCTGGAATGCAATTCTATCCTTGTGCTGTACATGAAGGCCAAATGACATTTCTTTTGTGAAGACATCCTTCTCTTGAGTTCCCATAGCACTTTATACACACTTCTGTAATAGCGTTTATATTTAATTACTATATGTCTGTCTCTCCAAAACATTTTTGGCCATAATCATAGCTGGTTTAAATTTAAATACACATAAATCATTCAAAATCCAGGTACCAATTTTTGCTACATATAGGTATCTATTTTTTTCAACTTTTATTTTAGGTTTGGGGGGTACATGTACACGTATGTTAAATGGGTAAATTGTGTCACTGACGTTTGGTGTATAAATGATCCCACTACCCAGGTAGTGAGCATAATACCTTACAGTTTTTCAACCCTTCACCTTCTAGTAGTCCCCAGCATCTACTGTTCCCATCTTTATGACTATGAGTACTCAATGTTTAGCTCCGACTTATAAGAACATGCAGTATGTGCTTTTCTGTTTATGCATTAATTTGCTTAGGACAATGGCCTCTAGTTACATCCGTGTTATTGCAAAGGACGTAATTTCATTCTTTTTCCCCACTGCATAGTACTCCTTGATGTATATGTACCACATTTTCTTTATTCAGTCCACGGTTAATGGGCACCTAGGTTGATTCCATATCTTTGTTATTGTGAACAGCACTGTGATGAACATAGGAGTACACATGTCTTTATGGTAGAAAGATTTATTTTTCTTTGGGTATATAATCAGTACAGGAACTGCTGGATCAAATGGTAGTTCTGTTTTAAGTTCTTTGAGAAATCTCCACAGGGGCTGAACTAATTTACATTCCCATCAACTGTGTATAAGCCTTCCATTTTCTTTATAGCCTTGCCAACATCTTTTTTTTTTTTTGGTCTTTTTAATAATAGTCATTCTGACTGGTGTGAGATGGTATCTTATTGTGGTTTTGATTTGCACTTCTCTAGTGATTAGTGATGTGGAGCATTTTTTCGTATTTGTTGGCTGCATGTATGTCTTCTTTTGAGAAGTGCCTGTTCAAGTCATCTGCTCATTTTTTAATGGAGTTGTTTTTTGCTTGTTGAATTAAGTTCCTTACAGATTCTGGATATCAGATCTTTGTTGGGTGCACAGTTCGAGAATATTTTCTCCCATTCTATAGTTTTACTCTGTTGATGTTTTGCTGTGCAGAAGCTTTTTAGTTTCATTAGGTCCCACTGTCCATTTCTGGTTTGTTGCAATTGCTTTTGGGGTCTTAGTCATAAATTCTTTGCCCAGGCCTATGTCCAGAATGACATTTCCTGGGTTTTCTGCTAGGATTTTTGTAGTTTTATTTCTTATATTTAAGTCTTTAATCCATCTTGAGTTAATTTCTGTATATGGTGAAAGGTAGGGAAATAGTTTCATACTTCTGCATATGGCTAGCCAGTCATCCCAGCACCATTTATTGAATAGGGAGTCCTTTCCCATAAACATTTTTTATATATTTCTTTTTCTGCCCTCAGTATGTAACTTGATTTCAGGTATATGTTAGGCATTTAATATACTGTTGATTGATTGAGGACAGGGTCTGTTAGATACTCTGCCACATTTATTAGACACACCAACTCCACCTGCTAAAGCATTATCATTCACTGATGACTATTTGGAAAAAAAGGTAAAGTGGCTAAGCTACCAGAGATCAGAAACAAAATATGCATCTGACCAGTCTATGACTAGCTGTGTGGATTTAAACAGATCATCTTCCCTGCCTGGGCTTCTGTTTCTTCATCTATAAACTGAAGGGACACAAGCAAATTATTTCTAAAATTCCTTTTAATTTTAAAATCCTACTTCTATAAAAGATTTAACGTTACCATAAAAGTATCACATTTTTACTAGCCAGACCTATACCCCCGAAATAGTCTGATATTCAAATGAATGAAATTATCATTCTTTCAATTTGCCCATATAAATTCATACTTACTCTGGGCAGGAATATTTTTCAAAGCTGTAGTTAAAAGCTTCTTTCAGGGCCGGGCACGGTGGCTCATGCCTGTAATCCCAGCACTTTGGGAGGCCGAGGCGGGCAGATCATGAGGTCAGGAGATCGAGACCATCCTGGCTAACACAGTGAAACCCCAACTCTACTAAAAATACAAAAAATTAGCCAGGCGTGCTGGCAGGTGCCTGTAGTTCCAGCTACTTGGGAGGCTGAGGCAGGAGAATGGCGTGAACCTGGGAGGCGGAGCATGCAGTGAGCAGAGATTGCGCAACTGCACTCCAGCCTGGGCAACAGAGTGAGACTCTGCCTCAAAAAAAAAAAAAAAAAAGCTTCTTTTAAACTGTCAATTTGTCAAATTAAACCAAGGCTCCAATTAGCAGTGGCTATTTCTGAGCAGTTAGGTTGTTCATTTTATTACAGGCAAAATCAGCCCTCTTTATCCCTAAGCTACTTAATACTAACAAAATCTTTTCTAGAATTATAAACTAAATATATTTTACTGTAAAAACAAACACAGTACCATACAGACAATATGAAGGAGAAAATAAAAATTACTTGAAATTTCACTTTCAGAGATATCTGCTGTGAGATATATATCATATCAGGATAACTTCTACATTCATACACAAACACACAGAGCTTTGTAGATAAATATTTTCACAAAAATAGGATAATCATATATCTACTATATTATTTCCTTCCTCTCTCTATTCCTCTCTACACTTTGTCAGACTTCCCAGTAAATACAGACCTATGTCAATATTTGTAGTGGTTAATATTATTTTCCCAGGTTCCTAAGTAAAATTCAGGTTTTTGGTTATTCTCCCTTTTTAACAATACTACAATGAACATCCTATACTAAAACATTTGGCTGGACACAGTGGCTCACACCTGTAATCTCAGTACTTTGGCAGGCTGAGGTGGGTGGATTACCTAAGGTCAGGAGTTCAAGACTAGCCTGACCAACATGGTGAAACCCCATCTCTACTAAAAATATAAAAATTAGCCGGGCGTAGTGGCACATGCTTGTAATCTCAGCGACTTGGGAGGCTGAGGCAGGAAAATCACTAGAATCCGGGAGGTGGAGGTTGCAGTGAGCTAAGATCGTGCCATTGCACTTCGGCCCGGTCAACAGAGTGAAACTCTGTCTCATAAATAAATAAATAAATATAAAAATAAATTAGCTGGGCGTGGTGGCAGGTCCCTGTAATCCCAGCTACTTGGGAGGCTGAGGCAGGAGAATCACTTGAACCCAGGAAGTGGAAGTTGCAGTGAAAGGAGATCATGCCACTACACTCCAGCCTGGGCAACAAGAGTGGCTCCTTCTCAAAAAAAAAAAAAAAACAAAAAAAAACCCCCACAAACCTTTTTAGACAGCTATCAGATTATTTCTTTCCTGTAATAGAAAGAAAGCTGTTAGGTTAAAGGAATTGCACTTTTTTTTTTTTTTTGGCATTTTAAAATTTACAGTTTTTGCTAGATTTTCTCCAGAACAGTTGAATCAACTTAAATCCCTAACAACAATGACCGAGTTCCTACACATCCTTAGGAATGCAGAAATAAGGGTGAATATATATATATATATATATATATATGTGTATATCTATATATATATACACTTTTTTTTTTTTCTTTTTTGTTTAAAGAGATAGGGTCTTGCTCTGTCACCAAGGCTAAAGTGGAGTGGTGTAATCATAGTTCACCATAACCTTGAATGCCTGTGATCAAGCAATCCTCCCACCTCAGCCTCCGGAGTAGCTGGGACTGCAGGTGAGCTGCTGCGTCAGGCCATGAATACATTTTAGTTTCTTCCTTGGCCATATGTATTTCTTTTGTGTATGTGATATCGTAAAATATATATTTGGTCTTCCACCCCACCCACTTTTTCTTGGCATACAACTCCTAAAATCCTTAGAATCTCCAAAGTGCTGTCTTTTTGTACAGTAGTGAGTTGACTTATGGCTGGTAGCCCCTAGGTAGTTTCAGGATGGGGGCAGGTCCTTGGAAAGACTAAGGCATGATAAGGACTTTCAGCCTCACCCCTCAACCTCTGGTGAGAGAAGAGGGGCTGAAGGTTAAGTTGATCACCAGTGGCCAATGGTTTACGCAATCATACCCATGTAATAAAGCCTCCATAAAACCCCAAAAGAACTGAGTTCAGGAGATTCCAGAGAGCCGAACACGTGGAAGTTCCTGGAGAAGGCATGGAAGTTCTACACCCTTTGACCCATACGTCGCTCTGTACATCTCTTCATCTGTATCTTTTCTAATAAAATAAACCAGTAAATATAAATAAGTTACCTTGAGTTCTGTGAGCCACTCTGGCAAATTAACTGAACTCAAAGAGGCAGCTGTGAGAGCCCCAACTTGAAGCTGGTTGGTCAGAAGAGGCTGGGACTAAATGGGGTGGGCGGAGTCTTGTGGGACTGAACTCTCAACCTGTAGGATCTGAAGCCACTGCCAGGTAGACGTGTCAGAACTGAACTGGAAGCCACCTAGCCGGTGTCAACTGCAGAACTGATTGGTTGCTTGGTGGTGGTGTCAGAAACGTATTGTAAGAGAACAGTGGGAGAAACTGAGATGTTTTTTCCATTCACAGTGTACTTATAAAAAAATCTCACCTGACTGTGATCGTTCACACCTGTAATCTTAGCACTCTGGGAGGCCAAAGAAGGAAGATCACCTGAGATCAGGAGTTCAAGACCTCCCCTCCTCCCCGAATAATATAGCAAAACCCCAACTCTACAAAACAATTTTTAAAAGTAGCTGGGTGTGGTGGCATGTGCCTGTCTTAGCTACTTGGGGGACTGATGTGGGAGAACTACTTGAGGAGTTTGAGGCTGCAGTGAGTCATGATTGTGCCACTGCACTCCAGCCTGGACAACAGAGACCCCATCTTAAACAAAACAAAACAAAACAAAACCTTGCTGCCTCTCTTTAACTATCTGACAGTTTATATATCATATTTTAAGAATGTGGTTTCTGGTTGATATGACTCTAGGTGATTATTCTCTTCTTGTCTGTGCTTTCTGACTTTTTCTACAGTGAGCATGTATTATTTAAATTTGTAAAGTGCTTATTTTTTCTAATGTGCTATCCATAGGTCATCTTGTTAACACTGAAACTTTAGAATACTATGTAACATGTTTTATCGTTTTTTTTTTTCTTTTTCTTCTTAAACTGTAATGACAACTATAAGCTCAAGTCTGAGGAAAAATCTCGTATTTTTCCCTCATATATTCATTTACAGAAAAAAAAATTCCTCTCACAGATAAAGGGCTAGGTAGAACACCTCAAAAATGCAACACCTTTTGTATTTTCTTGCTCCTTACCTTTCTTCCCGCAGATTTTTACCCTTATCACAAATCTAGGTCAAAGCTATTTTCAAATGATTGCCTAAGGGACCCTTCTGTATGCGATCCCTGCCAGGCTACTATGGTGGCAAGCAAGATGAGTTTCACAGGGACAGAATGATGCAGGCAGAAAGTCTGTTGCTCCACTTCTCATGGAATTATCTCTTCAGGATTCAAGTCTAACCACCATCGGCTTGCATCTTCTTTGAGGTTTAGAGAAGTACAAGTTCACAAAATAGTAGCCCAGCTTCCACTCTTCAAAGAGATACACATGAGCTCCTGGCTATAACTGTCAAAATAAATGTGTAATATAAACAGATCTTTTACTAGAAACAGTTCATTGTATGAGATTGAGAAAACTATTATAATGAACTGCAAAGATTTGGAAATATATTTGTTAATTAGGACTTTTTGAAGCTAGAGTACTTATACAGTATTTTTGAAAAATCAGAGGCCAGGTACGGTGGCTCAAGCCTGTAATCGCAGCACTTTGGGAGGCCAAGGCGGGAGAACTCCTGAGGTCAGGAGTTTGAGACCAGCCTGGCCAACATGGTGAAACCCCGTCTCCACTAAAAATACAACAATTAGCCGGGCGTGGTGGCGTGCGCTTGTAGTCCCAGCTACTCAGGAGGCTGAGGCAGGAGAATCGCTTGAACCTGGGAGGCAGAGGTTGCAGTGAACTGAGATTGCACCGCTGTACTCCAGCCTGGGTGACAAAGCGAGACTCTGTCTCAAAAAAACCAAAAAAAAAAACCCACAAAAAACAAAAGCAATTAGAAAACAATTTTAATCTTACAGGATATCAAGTCATCAAAGTAAAAAACAAATTTTAAATAAATTAAAATGCTAAATCTTGACTATCATCTGAATTTCCATGGCCTTATATCCCTGTTTTCTAAAGTTTTACCCTCAACTGGATTTTACCTTCTCATTTTCAGTTCCTGAAATATACAAATGGATCTTTACAGGTGCAAATTTACATAAAATAACCTAGGTATGGGACACATGTATTGCAGTTATCTATATTTGAACATCTACAGTGTTGCAGTCCATTTTATGAGAATATTCATGTCTGTAAACAATCACCATGCTCCTAATTGGTAAGCAAGTTAGTAACCATTTTCAACATGAACCAAAAATGAATAACTTCTTACAGTAGTGCTTCCAGTCCACATTTTCTAATTTATGTCACCAGGACACATACAAATAACATAATTAATAAAGTAGAACATTTGCAACTATAAAAGGAAGGTAAGTGAAAAGCTGGATCAAGACACAACAGTCATGGGTTTTCTCCTTTGCATACTTGACTATATTCTTATAAACACAGACATAATGTAGCTTTGTTGTTAGAGCTGTTTTATATGTAACTCAGAAGGGACTCAAATTCCAGCAGCAAATATTTATCGGGCACAGTGGTAGGCAGAATGATGGCCCATGTCTTAATCCCTACAACCTTTGAATATATTACGTTATGTGGCAAAAGGGAATTAAGGTGTTAATCAGACTAAGGTCGCTAATCAGATTACCTTAATTAAAATAGTATCACCTGGATTATAAGGAGGCTTTAATCTAATCATAACAAACTTAAAAGTGGAATGGGGCAGTCAAAGAGAGGGATGCAACTAAGGCAGAATTGGCAAAGGACTGCAACACAGCTATCTCTGAAGATGCAGCAAAAGGGGGCCAAGAGCCAAAAAATGTGAGCAGCCTCTGGCAGCTGTAAAAAGCAAGGCAATGGACTCGCCCCTACAGCCTCCAGAAACGTATGCGGCACTGCTGTCTCCTTGATTTTAGCCCAGCGAGACGTGGGTTGGACTTCTAACCTACGTAACTGTAAGATTATAAATTAGTGTTGTTTTAAACCAGAAAGTTTGTGGTAATTTTTAATAGCAGCAATAGGATGCACCCACCAATATATGCACCCACTAAGTACCAGACATAATACTAGACATGAAGAAAGTGAGCATGAGCCTAAAAATTATTAGTCAGATAGGTTAGTCAAATATTTGAAAGGGGACACTAAAACCAGTGCCAGAAATTGAACCTTATTAGCTAGATCATTACTCAGGTGATGGCAAACTCAACAGCCAGGGAATTACTTTGATATTTCGTGCTGGAAATGACTGCTCTACAAAAAAGAGACAATCAAATATAGTTAAACTTGATTATGCATCAAAATAGTAGTATCAAATGTTGGGGGAAGATATCAACATAACTAATTTATTTTACTGCAATCCCATCCCAACAAGTGTGAAACACGCATTAATAACAAAGGTTTAATTTGTCTATGAAGGCAACAAAACCAAACCGAAGGTTCCTTTTTGTTCATATGTCTACCGATAGCCACAACACTGCTAAGCTATGGGCAATGGAAGGAATAAGTAGTCTTTCATTAGAATCCAATTATAAACAAAGGTTTTACATATCCCAAATACTGTTGGGCATTTTCAAACACTACTGATGCAGTCTTTTAGGACAATTTTGGCATTATCTAAGAAAATAAAATATAATGCATTATTTGAACCAGATAATTCCCTTTTTTTTTTTTTTTTTGAGACGGAGTCTCGCTGTGTCACCTAGGCTGGAGTGCAGTGGCGCGATCTCGGCTCAATGCAAGCTCCGCCTCCCGAGTTCATGCCATTCTCCTGCCTCAGCCTCCCGAGTAGCTGGGACTACAGGCACCTGCCACTACGTCCGGTAATTTCTTACATTTTTAGTAGAGATGGGGTTTCACCATGTTAGCCAGGATGGTCTCGATCTCCTGACGTCATGATCCGCCCACCTCGGCCTCCCAAAGTGCTGGGACTACAGGCATGAGCCACCATGTGCCACCCCAGATAATTCCATTTCTAAGAATTCATCTTACAGATACATGCATAGAAACATGCAAAGATATACAAATGAGCACCTTCACTTACTACAGTATTGTATATGATAGAAAAAACCTAGAAAAAATCTAAATGTCTGTCACTAGGGGACTGATTAAATACATTACAGAATATCCATTCAACAGAACACTAAACAGTCTTAAGGAAAGAGGAGGTAGCTTTTTATTTTTGACATTGACCGATGTCTAAGTCTTTTTATTAAGTAACTAAAAGTTAGTCATGAGGGCCAGGCACAGTGGCTCACGCCTGTAATCCCAGCACTTTGGGAGGCCGAGGCGGGTGGATCACCTGAGGTCAGGAGTTCAAGACCAGCCTGGCCAATATGGTGAAACCCCATCTCTACAAAAATACAAAAATTAGCCGGGCATGATGGCGGGTGCCTGGAATCCCAGCTACCCGGAGGCTGACGTGGGAGAATCACTTGGACCTGGGAGGCGGAGGTTGCAGTGATTCCAGATCGTGCCATTGCACTCTAGTCTGGGTGACAGAGCGAGACTCCATCTCAAAAAAATAATAAAACAAGAATACACAAGAAAAAGTTCATTATGACTGCTTCCAGGAAAAGGGACTGCAGTAGTTTTGAAACTTTCACTTTCATTTTGTAACATGCTGAGTAGTTTGGGAAAAACTACTTTTCAATAATAATTATGTATCTTATAGTTTTTAATTCAATTTAAAATTGAAAAAAGTTCTTTTTTTTTTTTTAGAAATTTGATGTTTTACAAATAAAACTACAGACATTTTTCTTATGTTGGTAACAATGTTCAGAACTGCAGAAAAGAAAACAGGGTGTGGAATGAACACATCTGAGCCTGAGTTCACACTTTGAGACTTCCCAGCTACATGGCATTGGCTAACAAGTTTAATCACGTTCAGCATAAATTTCTTTATTCAGTAGAAAGAAGATCAACACTCACACCTTACTGGGTCTGTAAGAAGATAAAATGAGATAATGGGCGCAGTGGCTCACGCCTGTAATCCCAGCACTTTGAGAGGCTGAGGCAGGAGGACTGCTTAAGGTCAGGAGTTCGAGACCAGCCTGGCCAACGTGGTGAAACCTTGTCTCTACTGAAAATACAAAAAATTAGCCAGGCATGGTGGTGCACGCCTGTAATCCCAGCTATTCGGGAGGCTGAGGCAGGAGAATTGCTTGAATCTGGGAGGTGGAGACTGCAGTGAGCCCAGATCATGCCATTGCACTCCAGCCTGGGCGACAGAGTGAAACTCCATCTCGAAAAATAAATAAATAAACAAACAAAATAAAATAAAATAAGTGCTGCCAGGCATAGTGGTTCACTCCTGTAATCTCAGCACTTTAGAAAGCCAAAGTAGGAGGATCACTTGTGCCCAGGGGTTCCAGACCAGCCTGGGCAACATAGTGAAACCCCATCTCCACACACCCAAAAAATAAATTAGCCAGGCCTGGGAGTGAATACCTGTAGTCTCAACTACTTGGGAGGCTGAGGCGGGAGGATTGTTTGAGTCCAAGAGTTCAAGGCTGCAGTGAGCTATGACTGTACCACTGCACTCCAGCCTAGGAGACAGAGCAAGACTGTCTGAAAAAAAGAAAGCAAACAAAAAACCTGAAGTGGGCAGGGCATGGTGGCTCATGCCTGTAATCACAGCACTTTGGGAGGCTGAGGAGGGCTGACTGTTTGAGCCCATAAGTTCAAGACCAGCCTGGGCAACATTACAAAACCCCATCTCTACAAAAAAATATAAAAATTAGCCAGACGTGGTAGCAAGTACGTGTAGTCTCAGCTACTTGGGAGGCTGAGGTGGGAGAATCGCTTAAGCCTGGGAGGCTGAAGTTGCAGTGATCGCGGTGGCTCATGCTTATAATCCCAGCACGTTGGGAGGCCAAGGCGGGCAGGAGTTCAAGACCACCCTGGCCATCCTGGTGAAACCCCATCTCTACTACAAATGCAAAAATTAGCTGGGCGTGGTGGCAGGCACCTGTAATCCCAGTTACTTGGGAGATTGAGGCAGGAGAATTACTTGAACTCGGGAGATGGAGGTTGCAGTTAGCCGAGATCGCACCACTGCACTCCAACATGAGCGACAGTGCGAGACTCTGTTAAAAAACAAACAAACAAACAAAAAACCCAATAAAATAAACAATAAAATACCTGAAGTGAATATGGAAAATGTAAGCATAAGAGAGACAGATAAAAGACATGTTGGAGAGAGAATATCTCCAAATAACCAACAAGAAAGTAGATGATCTTGCACCACTGCACTCCAGCCATGATCTAAGCCACCATTTTACATCTCTGGTTCAGAGATTACCATGTTCTTAGAGAAGACTTAGATTGCCTAGGACTTGTATTTGTAAGAGAGAGAAGGAATAAACTGGCTTGTCACCTTTAAAGCAAATGCACTGTCCCTGCTCCAGACTACTAAAATAATGGTGGCCCTTCTGTATTTACATTAGCTATTACAGGTGTAAATAACTCCTTGCTTGTACACATTCTTTCTCAGTATTTCCTGAATGTAAACCATATATCAGCCACAGTTTTAGGCACTGGGGTTGCTTCAGTGAACGAAGTTTTTGCCTTCACAGAGCTTATGTTCTTGTTGAAAGACAGGCAATACATATAATACAGTGCCAGGAATAAGTGCTATGAAGAAAAATAAGGCACAATGGGCTGGGCATGGTGGCTCACGCCTGTAATCTCAGCACTTTGGGAGGCCAAGGAGGGTGGATCACCTGCAGTAAGGAGTTCAAGACCAGCCTGGCCAACATGGTGAAACCCTGTCTCTACTAAATACAAAAAATTAGCCAGGCATGGTGGTGGGCGCCTGAAATCCCAGCTACTTGGGAGGCTGGAGCAGAAGCATCATCTGAACCCAGGGGGTGGTGGCTGGAGAGAGCCGAAACTGCACCACTGCACTCCAGCCTGGGCAACAGAGTGAAACTCCATCTCAAACAAAACAAAACAAAACAAAACAAAACAAAACAACAACAAAAAAAAACAAAGGAAAATAAGGCACAGTAAGAATACAGAATAGTAGAAATAGATGCTGTTTTATTTTTCATTTTATTTTATTTTTGAGACAGAGTCTTGCTCTGTCACCCAGGTTGGAGTGCAGTGGCACAATCTAAGCTCACTGCAAGCTCTGCCTCCTGGGTTCACGCATTCTCCTGCCTCAGCCTCCTGAGTAGCTGGGACTACAGGCGCCCATCACCACACCCTGCTAATTTTCAGTATTTTTAGTAGAGATGGGGTTTCATGGTGTTAGCCAGATGGTCTCCATCTCCTGACCTCGTGATCTGCCCACCTCGGTCTCCCAAAGTGCTGGGATTACAGGCGTGAGCCACCGTGCCCAGCTCAAATAGATGCTGTTTTAGATAAAAGTAGTCAGAAGAGATGACATGTGAAGAGAGACCGGAAAGGAGAGAGAGGCTGAGCCATGATGCCATCTGCAGAGGAAGAAGCAAGGACAAAGGTCCAAAGGCAGAATCAAGCTTGGTGGTTTGAAGAACATCCCGAGGGCTAGTATGGCTGAGGCAGAGCACACCACACCATACGAGGAGGAGAGTGGTGTCCGAGGCTGGAGGAGTAGACAGGGGCCAGGTTCTAGACCTTACAGGACCTAGTAGGCCATAAGGAAAACTCCAGATCTTAATCTAAGTATGATGGGAAACTACTGAAGATTTTCTGATGTTCTTTGTTTCCCTTCTATCCCAAAGGGAGTGACATGATCACCTGTGCTTTTTAAGAGATTACTTTGGCTGCTCTGGAGATAACAGATCTAGGGGACAAAAGTAGAAGCAAGGAGACCAGGTAGGAAGCCACTGCATAGGTTCTGTAAAGAGATGAAGACAGTATTGACTGGAGTTACAGAAATGCAGGTGGAAAGACATGGCTGGATTCAGGAAACATTCTGGAAGTAGGGCTGACAAGTTATTGCTAGGTTGGGTATGAGATATGAGAGAAAGAGTCAAGAAGATACCAAAATTTTGGACCTGGGCAATTTTGTGAATGGGGGAAGATCAGGTGTGGTGGGGTAGAAAATCAAGAGTTTAGTTTAGGACATGATGTATTTGTGCTGACAGCTAAATGGTGATGTTCAGTAGGCAGTTGGATATGAGAGTCTGAAGTTCAGGGAGAAGCTGAAACTGCACATAAGATTTGAGAGTCTTTAGAATATAAAAGGTATTTTAGGCCCCGAGACTTCATAAGATCATCTGATGAACATATGTACAGAGGGAAGAAAAGGGGCACACCAACATCTAAGACTCATCAAGAAAAGGCAAATTCAGAAGAAGAGAATCAGAAGTCAGGGCAAGGGATTGAGAAGAAAAACCAGGAATGTGTGGTGGCTCTTCTGTATGCTAATGTATATAAGAGCTATTACAGGTGTAAAAAGTTGCTGGTTGCACACATTATCTCCCCCTTATTCAGTATTTCCTCAGTGTATACTATGTGTCAGCCACTCCTTTAGGTAAGCATGTAAGAAAATAGCTGAGTAAGATATGAAGACAAATGCTGGGCTGCTAAGAACTCAAGATTAGCGAGAAATGAGCATAGACTCCGGGTATCTTGACAAGAGTTGTAGGGATGAAGGATGAATTGGAGGGGGCTTAAAAGAAAAGGATGAGAGAGGAGACTCCATGAGCACAAATAACTCTTTTGGGGTGTCTGTCTGTAAAAGAGCCACACATACACACACAGACATGCCCCTTATTTTCACTTCTGCTATCAAGGAGTACAGCTGAGATGCAGGTTTTACCTTACACCCTGCTCCTTAACATTTTGGAATGCAAAGTTGTTCTAATTTGTGATGAGAGCAACTCGCGAGCCCTCTTATTTATTCTTCACTATCAGAGCGCCTTCTGTTTACTTTCACCAGTGTGGCTTCTAAACTGCAACAACTGCTGAACCCCACAGCTGGTTCTAATCCCTCCTCAACAGTGCAGCTGCCATTTCTCATCTACCTCGCCTCTGTTTTTTCTGATTCTTTTCTTCTGCTTATCTTTTTTCTTGTCTCTTGTTGCCCCGTACTTTTTGCTTTTTGATGCCTGCGCATTAAAGCTGACCTTTTAGATATATCTAAACTGGTACAAAGACAGCGAGGATGATTTCCCCTTGCATAACGCAGCATGACTACAGTAGATAAGCAGGAATGATCTCTGAAATTATGGCTCTTCTCATCCACTGTGCACCTTTTCTGAGGGCCTAAGGGCTGATTCACTAATGCGTTAGTCAAAGCTTTAAAGACATGGAAGTCTGAGGCTTCCTTTAGGCTTAGTCCCCAGATGACTAACATATTACTGAATTCTATAAGGATTCATCGAGAAATGTCTAGTGTGGCATTTACCTAAGTAGGCAAGCCCAACATAGTATGGTAGATGCTTTCATAGAGGAATTCAGGAATGCTATGGAAGCCACATAGAACAGCTTATTCAAATCTGGGCATCCCAGAAGCTTCACTGAGAAAATGATGTTTATATTATGATGAGTATGACTCAGCTAGACTCGAGTGTTGGGGGAAGAACAGCATGTGCAAAGGCCCAGAAGAAGTGAGAACACAGCATATTTGGGGAAGCTCACAAAAGCTAAGTCAGTATGGCTGTGTGTGTTATTCTAGGGTGAGGGTGGGGTATTCAAGGATGACCAGAGATAAGGCTAGAGAGGAAGGGCCAGGTCACGTAAGATATGTTCAAGAATGTGTCTCCCTTCCCCAACTAAAACCATGTCAATGTAAAGAGGTTGGACCATATCCTGGGATATGCACCAAACTACTAAAGGTAGCTTTCTCTGGCGAGTGAGAGTGCACAGAGGTGAGGGGATTTCACTTTATTACTTTAAATACTCCTATGCTGCCATGGTGCATGTTTATTTTTACAATGCCATGCATTATTTCTGAATTCAATTTTTTTTTTTTTTGAGGTGGAGTCTCACTCTGTCACGCAAGCTGGAGTACAGTGGCATGATCTTGGGTCACCAGAACCTCCACCTCACGGTCTCAAGCGATTCTCCTGCCTCAGACTCCCAAGTAGCTTGGATTACAGGTGCGTACCACCATGCCTGGCTAATTTTTTAGTATTTTAGTAGAGATGGGGTTTTACCATGTTGCCCAGGATGGTTTCAAAATTTTTAATTACATAAAACAAAGGACGAGAACAGGAAGCTGTGGCAATAATAAGGTGGCCTGAATTAGAGTAATGATAGTAACTATGGGAAAAAGTAAAATAATTAGTAAAACAAAGATCTTGGTAAGGGCTAAGGGAGACAAAGGAATTAAAGACAACTAGATTTCTGACATGAACAAATAGGTAGTTAGTTATATTAGTTTGTTTTCACACTGCTGATAAAGACATGCCCGAGACTGGGCAATTTACAAAGGAAAGAGGTTTAATGGAGGACTCACAGGTCCACGTGGCTGGGGAAGCCTCACAATTATGGTGGAGGAGATTTGAGTGGGGACACAGTCAAACCATATCAACAGTGGTTGGTAGTATCTTTCATTACATTAGCAATAATACGGCTTGATGCAATTTAGGGGTAAAAATGAGTTTCAACTTGGTCATTTTAGCTTGAAGTACTCAGGAGACATTCACACGGAATTAAAAGTTATAGGCTGGGTGTGGTGGCTCATGCCTGTAATCCCAACACTTTGGGAGGTCGAGGCTGATGGATCACCAGATCAGGAGTTTGAGACCATCCTGGCCAATACAGTGAAACCCCATCTCTACTAAAAATACAAAAATTAGCCGGGCAAGGTGGCATGTGATTGTAGTCCCAGCTACTTGGGAGGCTGAGGCAGAAGAATTGTTTGAACCCGGGAGGCGGAGGTTGCAGTGAGCCGAGAGTGCGCCACTGCACTACAGCCTGGCGACAGAGCGAGACTCCAACTCAAAAAAAAAAAGAGGTCTTAAATCTACAACTCTGGAGAAAAAAAATACTTACAAAAGGAATGCAGATCCTCTCAGCATATATATGGTAACTGATGTCCTGAGACAAGATGAGGGTGCTCAGGTGTATGTAGAGAGTTTAAAAAAACTGGAACAGAAGGTGGAATTCTAAAACTGAATTTCTTAGACTGATGTATGGTCTACCTGCATTATACTCTCCTAAGGAGTCTGATAAAAATGCAGAATCCCTGGCTTTACCACCAACCTACTGAATCAGATACACTGGATGTCCTGGAAATCCGCATTTTAAGCAAACAACTCCCAACTCCCCAATTATTTCTGTGTAAGGTAAAGTCTGAGAACTACTGATTTAGAGGGTGAGTATGAAAAAGAGCAAGGGCAAAAAAACAAAAACAACAAAGTTGAGAAGGAGATGAGCTGGCCAGGCGTGGTGGCTTACGCCCGTAATCCCAGTACTTTGGGAGGCCAAGGCAGGTGATTGCTTCAGCTCAGGAGATCAAGATCAGCCTAGGTGACACGGTGAAACCTCGTCTCTTCAAAAAACTATAAAAATTATCTGGGTGTGGTGGCACATGCCCGTAGTCCCAGCTACATGGGAGG
Organism: Papio anubis; assembly: GCF_008728515.1. Classification (NCBI taxonomy): domain Eukaryota; kingdom Metazoa; phylum Chordata; class Mammalia; order Primates; family Cercopithecidae; genus Papio; species Papio anubis. The sequence goes on from NC_044987.1 coordinate 106,168,126, forward strand.
CTGAGGCGGGAGGATCACTTGAGCCCAAGAGTTCAAGGTTACAATGAGCCATAATCATGCCACTGAACTCTAGCCTGAGCAACATGATATAACCCCATCTCTACAAAAAATAAAAAATAAAAAACCTAGCCAGGTGTGGTGGCGTGCACTTGTAGTTCTAGGTACTAGGGAGGCTGTGGTGGGAAGATTACTTGAGCCCAGGAGTTCAAGGTCACGGTGAGCTATGATGGTGCCACTGCACTCTAGCCTGGGTGACAGAGTGACCTTTAAAAAATAAAAAACGTTATGGCGGGGCGCGGTGGCTCATGCCTGTAATCCCAACACTTTGGGAGGCTGAGGCAGGCGGATCACCTGAGGTCAGGAGTTTGAGACCAGCCTGACCAGGAGAAACCCCATCTCTACTAAAAATACAAAATTAGCCAGGCGTGGGGGCGCTGCCTATAATCCCAGTTACTCATGAGGCTGAGGCAGGAGAATCACTTGAACCCAGGAGGCAGAAGTTGAGGGGAGCCGAGATCATGCCATTGTACTCCAGCCTGGACAACAAGAGCAAAACTCTGTCTCAAATAAATAAATAAATAAATAAATAAAACATAAAAAATAAAATTGAAAAATTGAAAAAGTAACTGGGAAAATTATTTAACGTTCTGATTTATCTCTGTATATTTCCAAGCTCCTTTCACTGCCCTACAGTATAAACAAAGTCCGAATCTGGGTAATTTATAAGAAGAAAAATAATAGTGGATGATATCTGAAAAAATGGACTGAATGAGAATCACTTTGAAGTGAAGGTCTTGGACAAACTGCAAAGGTTTGGCAGATGCCTAGCAAATTAGTGAATAACTGCCATGACCTGTCCAGGTGTAACTAAATTCCGGAAGTGTATAAACATAGAAATAGTCTTCTATGACAAAAAAAGATGAGTTACTTTTGAAAAGCGCAGAAATAAAGCTGTCAGCTTCACAGTGCCATATGGATGCTCTCTCCCAGATTAACCAAATTACTTAACATCAGACCAAAATTAAACCAGGCCTTCGCTTACAAGCTATTAATGGCTGGGCACAATGGTTCGCACCTATAATCCCAGCACTTTGGGAGGCCAAGGTAGGAGGATTGCTTGAAGCCTGAAGTTTGAGACCAGCCTGGCCGACAAGAAACCCTGTCCCTACTAAAAATACAAAAATTAGCTGGGTGTGGTGGTGCTAATACCTGTATTAGCACTCAAATACCTGTAGTCCCAGATATTTGAGAGGCTGAGGCAGGAGAATTGCTTAAACCCAGGAGGCCGAAGTTGCAGTGAGCCGGAATCACACCACTGCACTCCAGCCTGCGTGATAAAGTCAGACTGTCTCTCTTAAAAAAAAAAAGAGTATCTGTACTCTGAAGATATTGGCTTGACTGAAAGGCAAAATGATTAAGTAAATGCCAAATGAACTCACACTTATTTAGGATCCTTTCACACCCACTTACCCTGAATCTTACATTATCACAAAACATTCTATGGAGATAAAGCAAACTGGAAAAGAAGATATCTTTACTTCATTATTACCATTTTTGCTTTTATGTTTCTTTGTAGTCCTTCATTTATAGGTATTATGAGAGGAAAAAAATGTACTTGAAACTTACAGAGTACAAAGTGCTCACCTGCATGCTACTGCAGACTAATCCATTTTTACTTACTATTGCTACCAAATGCCACACATTAGTTACATGACTTTGAGTGACTTTCTCTCTTAGGAGTTGTACTATATAATCTTTAAGAATGTTTTCCAAATCTGAAAGTCTACAGTTCTAAGTAAGATTGGAGAAGAGGGAAATGGTGACAAAGAATACAAATATTCAAATGTACAAGACAGCTGATACAGATGATACTCTTTATTTACTTAAATTTTTAGCCCTCCACTTCTGAAGAAAAAGAATATCCAGAGGCAGAGAACTCAGTGCTAGCAATACAACTTCTTGATTCAATAAGGCCACAGCTAACAAACTGGTAACATTTCAAGAGTTTCTCTTGTTAGCTGCTACCTAGAACATGGAACATACATTTTTTTCAATGAAATGATGTGCTATAGAGTGGTTAGGTTCTTAGGCAAATTCACAAAAGTTTAACCTTTGATGCAAGTAAATTGCCAGACACTTGATAAAAAACAGAAAATAGAAAGTAGATACTGCCAAACTAGTGATTAAGCAAAAACAACCTCAAAATGAAACAACACAAAATTTATCCTGAAACCTATTTTTCACAAAGTCAACCAAAAGATCCACTGGCCTGATGATGCTAGTGATCCTTTTAGTAACTAGATTATAATAGCTCACTTCTTAAGTCCATGGGGTCCAAGTTAAGGACCCTTGCTTAAATAAAGTGAGACGGCCTTACTAGGTTCCAGGTACCAGCGATAGAGACTAGGGCATCAGAGGTATGTCAAAGCCCAAAGCTAGGAAAACAGCACAGAGCCAAAGAGGAGAAGAGGGGGTTTCTCTTCCCCCGACACCAGTGGAAAAGGAGCTTAGTGACTAGAATGTTCTCTCCACATTCCAGCTCCAGGATTCCCTGGACTATATTTGGGAATTCAGTGGCAGCTCAGTAAACATAACCTAAAAATTGGGGAAGGTATGCTTCCTAGCTGAGGCAAGGATTGTGAAATGCAACAACTTGCTGGGCATGGTGGCACAAGCCTGCAGTCCCCACTACTCAGGAGGCTGAGGTGGGAAGATCAATTGAAGCTGCAATGCATGGGAATAACCATGCACTTCAGCCTGGGCAATAAAGACCCCCATCTCTAAAAGAGAAAGAAATAATTCCTTTAACTGCCATGCCAAGTAATGGACATCAGCTGCTGCCTGCAGCAGCCCAGCTCTGATTGTGAAGAGGTTGTCTGCAGGAATGTATGCTCCTTGCTCTTACTTAAGCCCCCTTTTAAACCCACCAAAGGATGTACCATTTCCAATACATATGCATGTTGACAAGTCTGCAGTATGTAACTGGTGGGTGCCTATCTTATTGTCTTCTAAACCTTGAAATATAGAAAATCAAATGAATTTTCATCTCTCCTGGTAAAGACTCCTTGCTGTGCTTAAAAAGTTATAATGGCCGAGCATAGTGGCTCACACCTGTAATCCCAGCTCTTTGGGAGGCAGAGGCGGGCGGATCACAAGGTTAGGAGTTCAAGACCAGCCTGTCCAGTATGGTGAAACTCTGTCTCTACTAAAAATACACACACACACAAATTAGCCGGGCGTGGTGGCGCGTGCCTGTAATCCCAGCTACTCGGGAGGCTGACGCAGGAGAACTGCTTGAACCTTCCAGGCAGAGGTTGCAGTGAGCCGAGATAGCGCCATTGCACTCCAGCCTGGGCAACAAGAGCGAAACTCCGTCTCAAAAAAAAAAAAAGAAAGTTATAATGATCGAAAATGTCCGCTTAAATCTGTATTTTGGGCAATTCAGATTTTTAAGTCATAAGTACTTCTTTACGATCACTGTGGAAAACAATGACCCATGTATCTAATTTGGATAGGTTTAATATCAAAGGTTCTCAAAAGGTATGTATGTACCAATCTAATTTTCTAAAAGCTGTCAATCCAGTTAGCCCTTAGCCCTTTCCCTGGTAGTAGGTCACTTTAAAACTGAAATCACACTTTTGCTTTCATTCAAATATTGTAACCAAGAACAAGTAGCAAGAATTTGGTATGTCAGTTAGGACAAAGTAGACAGATGGTCCCCACCTTTCCATGGTTCAACTTACAATTTCTTGACTTTACAATGTTGCAAAAGTGATACTCATTTGGTAGCAACTGTACTGTGTCCATACAACCATTCTGTTTTCCACTTTCAGTGAAGTATTCATGAATTACATGAGGTATTTTGACACTTTATTGTAAAAGAGGCTGTTAGATGATTTTGCCCAAATTTTGGCTAATGTAAGTGTTGTGAGCAGTTTAAGGTAGGTTAGGCTAAGCTACAATGCTTGCTAGATGCATTAAACGCATTTTTGACTTACAGTATTTTTGACTTACAATGGGTTTATCAGCACATAACCCCTTCATAAGCTGAGAAGCATCTGTATTTACTAAGCTTTTAATTAATTATGTTTCTGAATGTACAAATAAATCTGCAATATATATGGATTTCATATACTAAAAGGATATTTCAAGTCCTTAAGTACAGTGTACCCAAATGTGATAATTAATCACGACCTAAATTGAGAGTTTGGATTCTACCTACATACAAATTATTGCCAGGAAGGGAAGCATGGGTCATGCACAATCAGCTATCAGAGTGGAACTCAGCAGCTCACCACAGCACCCAACTCCTTTACTTTATTCAGATGTGGCACCTTTTCTTCAGATTAAATCCAACTTTTGTCCCCTGGTCTCTTATTGTTACACTGTAGACACCAACCTTATTTCTTCTGGCATAAAATATTGCGGCTGCCTGAACATAACACTATAAATGTTATGTATAGCAAAGAATTGGAAAATTCAAAGAAAAGGATCACTTAAAAAGTCATGTAATAAAGAAATCTAACTTTTTAAAATTTAAGCCTAATTACTTAGTGCAGGAGTGACTTGGCAGAGATCCAAAAGATTCTTCAGATGTCCCCCTCTTCTCTGAGGCAATTTCCAGTAACCCCTGCTTTCGCCCATTAATACATATGTATCCAAAGTGCAAAAAGAAGGAATTTGTTTAAAAAAAAAAAAAAAAAAAGACTCTACTTTCCCATTGCAATGTTAAGCATATACATAAAACATTGCCACCAGCTTTCACTTTTTAGATGGGCTACTTTTTCAGCTGGGCGGAAGGACACCAAAATCGGAAGAAGTCAATGTCATACAGTATAAATAGCTGTGGCCAAAAACAATATTGCAGAAGAGCCAACAGGAGAAAGGCTCCCCAAATTGCAGCAGGAGTGACTTAATTCCACGTCTCCCTTCATAAAGACCTCAGGGAAAACCATCAGGAAACAAAGAAGGGGGGAAGCAACCAGCACTCACATATGGACTTACAATGTTTTCTTGGGTTTCTGAAACACATACACATATATTTAAACTCTCAGCTAGTATGGCAATGAAAACGAAACTCTTCTTTATGTACGTCACATAGAAAATGTTACCCAATAGGAAGACGGTCTTTTCTCAGATATGCTGAAAAACACTCATGAACACCTAGGCGGATTTTTAATTATATTTAATTTACTTATTATATTTGAGATAGAATTTGCCATTACATTACACAGCAAATCTAAAGGTAAACCTCACCTTAAACGTTGCAATGTGCTCCTATCATGATTCATTACACACAACCCAAAGGACCAGTAATTTCCCACCACACTAGTTAAAACGTTTTAGATCAGTGGGCTACACTGCATGGGGCACACACTTCACTTTCTGTATGTTTGCTAGACACTTCAAGATTGTTCTCCAGTGTTCGAAGTCAGTAAGTTTACCAAGATTCTGTAGCGGAACACACACGTACACACTCCTTAGGCATCAGCAGCATTTACAAAATGCAGGCAATCATAAAGTTATACAAGAAAAGCAGTCTCGCCTCTGAGGAATTAGTTCAGGCATACGAGAATCCAGGAAATCGCATATCCTCTATGCGAGGCTGGGTCACAGGAACTAGGTAAAGAAACAAAGCAAAGTACACTGGGAAACGAGGGCAGTAACAGCTGAAAAGATGCAGGCAACGCCACCAGCGGCATCTTCAAGCATTCTTTGGGAAGGGGAGTGTTTCTATATTGTTTCTAATGAGCCACTGCTGACCTAAGTAACGGTACAAGCTGAAACCAACACAGCCAGAAACGAAATCCACCATGTGGTAGACGAGACTAGGGGAGCAGCATGAATGGTCCACAGGCTAGGGGTGCAGAAGCTGTCACACACCCTGGGACTCGCGCACACCCTGGCGCTGCCACCTGCTTTCTATTTCCTCGGGGAGGGCCGGTGGCGCGTGAGCCCGAGAAGCACCAAAGGCAGCAATCCTGAAATCTGTGATTTCAAAACCCCGAGCCAAAGAACGGTCCGTAGGGCCCGTCCCCCGCAGCTGGGCGACTCTTCCCCACGCGGCGCGCGACCCGCGAGGTGGAAGGGTGAGAACTTCCAGGCGGCCAAACGAGGACCAGGAGACAAGTGGGGAGCGGGAAGTGCCTAGTCCGAATGCAGGGAGGCCGGGGTCGCGGTGCCACCACAGTGTGAAGGTAGGCTGGGGGCGGGGCCGCGCGGAGCCCAACAGCCAGGGGCCAAGCAGGGGAATCTCCCCGGGGCGAGGGCGGGCACGGGCGAACAGGGACGCCCCGGCCGCTACCTGCTGCTGGATCTTCCCGTCCTCCGTGACGACCCAGTGCGTGGTGGCGAAGGCCCCTCGTGCCGCCACACTCAGCAAGGTTGAAAGGCTGAGGAGCCAGCCTGGGCCGGAGCAAGGCGGCAGCTCGTACCGGCCACGGACCCCTACTGCCACCGCCATCTTGCCCCCCCGGCCGGGCCACTCACACCGGAAGCGGAAGCTAGTCTCCGGCGCCTGCCATCTTGGAAAGGTCGGCGCTGGAGGAGGAGCAGGAGGAGGAGTCGAGAGGCGTCGCTCGCTGATTATCAGGTTTCCTCCTCCTGGGTTTGGGCGGCCAGGAAGCGCGACATTCGGCTCTTCTCCCAACTTGGCTTCAGGGATGGAGACCACTTTTTAGTTATTGTTTTTTTGTGGGTGGTTCGATCTCGGAGCGTGGGAACCGGAAGGAGAGAAAAGCAGTGGCTTAGGTGGAGCTTAAGCAGAAGTGAGAGGAGTCAGTTTTGTTGTTTTTTAAATCTTTGATTTTTCATTTTATTTCTGGTAAATAGTTGGGGAACAAAAGGTGTGCTTTCGAACCACCTATGGGAAGAGAGGTGTTGCTTTTATTCTTAAAGTCTCACAATACTGGAAGCTTCAGAATGGAGACGGTGGTTAGTCTAGCGCACCGCTGCCCGGTAATGCGAGCCACGTGTGCAATGTAAAATATAGAGGGAAGTAATCCTACTAGTACATTTTATTTAGCTCAAAATACACAAAATATAAATTCAATGTGGTCGGTACACATCATTGAGGTAGTTTCCTTTTTTTTTTTTTTTTTCCCCACTAAGTCTTGGAAATCGGTATTTTACACTGACGGCTTATCTAGTCATATTTCAGGGGCTTAATAGCCGCATGTGCCTACAGAACTGGTCAGCACACGTCTAAGCTAGAGGTCTAGGTCTGGAGACCAGAAGCATTGGCATCACCTGGGAGCTTTTAGACATGCACATTCTCGGCTCTTCTCCCTCTTCCCTGCAACCTGCCGAATCAGACTACATTTTAGCAACAGCCTCAGGTGACTGGTATACATATTAAAGTTTGAGACCCACTTCCCTCTAGCGAACCAGCAGGCAGGCAGATGACAAGCTTGGCTGCCAGCTTCTTGCTAGATACGTCATTTTAGGTCTTTCAAGATTGTCCTCTGTGTTTGTTATTTAAGGTTGGTATGCTTTTGGTTTTCTCCTTGGGAAAAGAAGGATGAAAATATTGTTTAACCGCTTCCCTACACAAGTGTATGCGGGAGAGCAATTGCTAAGTGTTTAAATACCACACTATAGAAATATAGAAACAACCACAGCATTGGTTTTTTCATGTGGTTGTTTTTTCTTCATTCCAGGAACAGCTTTTCTTAAAGACCTGAAGACTGAACATTCATTTCATTAAAAATATATGGCTTATTTGCTTTTTGCCTGGTACTCTGATAGTCTCTGGGTTTGGAAATGTCACCATTGAGCGGTGTGCAATATAGTGAGATATTATTGGCAGGTTAACAATTAAAATACAGGATAATGGGGGTGTATGAAGGCATATGTACAGGAGAGAGCAACCAACCAGGTGAAAAAAGGCTTGGAGCTCAGGTACTGGTTCAGGCAGAATAATAAGTGAAAAGGTGAAGTCAGCCGGGCTCGGTGGCTCACGCCTGTAATCCCAGCAGTTTGGGAGGCCGAGGTGGGTGGATCACGAGGTCAGGAGTTCGACCTGGCCAAGATGGTGAAACCCCGTCTCTACTAAAAATACAAAAATTAGCCGGGTGTGGTGGTGGGCGCCTGTAATCCCAGCTACTCAGGAGGCTGAGGCAGAGAATTGCTTGAACACTAGGAGGAGGGGATTGCAGTGAGCCGAGATCACACCACTGCACTCCAGCCTGGGAGACAGAGCGAGAATCCGTCTCAAGAAAAGAAAAGGTGAAGTCAGTGCCATGTTGTAAGAGTTTCTTTCTTAGAGTTTAGACATAGGCAACAGGGAGTGTTTCAGAATTTTATTTTATTGTTTGTTTATTTTTTTGAGACGGAGTCTTGCTCTGTCGCCCAGGCTGGAGTGCTGGAGTGCAGTGGCACGATCTTGGTTCACTGCAAGCTCTGCCTCCCGGGTTCACGCCATTCTCCTGCCTCAGCCTCCCAAGTAGCTGGGACTACAGGCGCCCGCGGCTACGCCCGCTTCGTATTTTTTAGTAGAGACGGGGTTTCACTGTGTTAGCCAGGATGGTCTCGATCTCCTGACCTCGTGATATGCCGCCCTCCTTGGCCTCCCAGAGTGCTGGGATTACAGGCGTGAGCCACCGCGCGCAGCCTCAGAATTTTAAAATAGAGAAGTGGCAAATGATGGAATCCCTTTGGTCTCAGCATCTTACTTTGGGGGCATAGAGGTCAACCCTCTTTCTTGTGTATAAAGCTGACATCATCATCATCATCTAACATTTCTTGAGTGTTTAATACATCCTGGGTCCTGTACATGCATAGTTTCTATTAATCATCACAACTTACCGAGCTCTGGCTAGTTAAGTAAGTTGGCCAAGATCGTATTGCTAAGTGGTAGAGCTCAGGTTTGGACTCAGAGCCACCTGACTCTAGATCTGAGAACCTGAAAATGAATGAAGGATAGTGAGGAATTTGAGAAAGTCCCCAGCATCACATATTTTGCTATCAGTAATTTCGTCGACCTTCACAAGTTAACCTCTAAAGGGATGGAATTACAGCTTCTATAGCTTTATTATACCACCCACCTATTTTCTGTAGATAACTCTTTTGAGATCCTGTATTAGTTTTTTAATGCTGTGTAACAATTGCCACAACTTAGCTTAACACATTATCTGACAGTTTCCTTGGGGCAAGAGTCTTCTGGTGTGGTGTGACAGTTCTCTGCTCAGTGTCACAAGGCTCATATTAAGGCTTCAATCTCATCTAAGGCTTGGGGGTCCTCAGTCAAGCTCATTCTTCAAGTCCTTGGCAGAATTCAACGTATTGCGAATGTAGGACTGAGGGCTCCATTTTGTTACTGGCTGCTGATTGTGGCCATTAACAAACACTGAGGCTACCCACAATTTTCTGCCATGTGGCTCTCACAATGGCAGTTATTCCTTGAAGGCAAGCAGGAGAATATTTCCACTGCTGAAATCTCTTGAATTCCTCTATCTCTAAGCCCAGACTTAAAGGGCTCATGTGAGTTGATAAGGTCTATCTGAATAATATCCCTTTTTATTAACCTCAGATCAACTGGTTAGTAACTTTAATGCTGTCTGCAAAAATTTTGTTTGCCATATAACATTATCTTAGTCCATTTTGCGTTGTTATAACAGAATACCTAAAGCTGGGCAATTTATAAAGAAAAGAGGTTTAATTGGCTTATGATTCTGGTGGCTGAAAAGTCCAAGATTGGGCAGCTGCATCTGGTAAGGGCCTCACACTGCTTCCACTTAGGGAGGAAAGCAGAAGGGGAGTGGGTGTGCATAGAGATCACATGTTAAGAGAAGCAGCAAGAGAGAGAAATCAAGAAAGCCAAACTCTTTAACAACCCACGCTCATGAGAACTAATTCATTCCTGAGAGAGCAAGAACTCACCCCTGCACCCTGCCCCACCGTGAGGGCATTAATCTGTTCATGACAGATCCACCCCCATTACCCAGAAACCTCCCCATCTCCCAACAGTGCCACATTGGGTACCAAATTTCAACATGAGTTTTGGCGGGCCCTAAGCACATCCAAACCTATAATCACAGGAGTGATATCGTATTCATGTTTTCCCCACACAGTCAAGTTAGGAAATTTCCCCCTTTTCTACTCTATTAAGGTGAAATAGACAAAAACTGTATATATTTAGTGTACAACATGATGTTTTAATATATGTGGGGGAGATTTTATGAGGTTAAGGACCATTGGGGATCATCTTAGAATTTTGCCTACCACAGATCCTGACTGCCAAGTACCATTCTTCTAGTCTTTCACTGAACTGTTTTAAGTATCACAGACTAATTTAGACATACTTTTGCTCCTGTTCCCTGCCTAAAATCCTTTCCTCATGCTGCTTTCTCAAATCTATTTAAGATACAGTTGAAATCCTAGCCTGCAAAAATGTCTGTCAACTTGTTTGCTGCCTCTGAATTCTGTAGCAGTAACATGACAATACTATGCTGCTGTGTGATATTATTTTATAAACTTTGAACACCCAAACTTCAGTGGTTCTTGCAAAAGTTCTTAGTTCTAATATGGTGAGACAGAACACTCCAACAGTAAGTCAGGCAAAGCAAATTTTTTACGAATAGGCAGCAAAGATACACAGAAATGGAGGATCCATGGTTAGCTGATCCCATGGCTCAGGAAAGCTGCCCTGGGCAGGCAGATAGAGCCTCATCTGCATATGCCCCATGTTGCAGCACAGATGAGGGACTCCAAAAACACTTTGGGTTTTATACCCTGGATATGACTGAGATTGCTGAGTACAAGTGTTGCAGAACATCCTGTTTTAGGAAAAATGAGGACACGGCCCAGGTTGTTCTGGAAGCTTCCTCCTTATCTCAGAATGTTGCATTCTCAGTACATTCTGCCTGAAAATTGCAAGCAAGTGGGGGAAGAGTTGGCATGGCCAAGGCCATCCAGGGACCTGTCATCTTGCAATTCTTTAATTACCTACACTAGCAACTGAGGGCAGGAAGCATTTCCTATACTAACATTTTTATCTTCCTTGGAGCTTCCGTACAAAATAGTTACAGGTTTTTAGCTCCCCCAAATGTAGCATTCCCATTTTGTGTGAATAAAACAGTTAAACATCTTAACCTAAATAAAATTGTTCCTACTAATTTTCTACATCCAGATCACTTGTCCCTGTTCTTTTATTCTGTTGTTCTGATGAAACTTACAGAAATACAGGATGGCAGTTGACAAAATTGCTGATATCCCAAATTGTGATTCAATTCTTAGTTCAATAAATGATAGGCAAGCCCCTAACTGCATGTAATTTAGTCTTTGAACATATTTTAGCAAATAGGTCTTTTATTTACTATCACTATAAATCATAGAATTCTTGAAGTTATTAATTAGAATTCATTCTGTTGATAGAATGAATGATCTTTCTGGATTAACTTCCTCCCTTGGGCCACGTTACCTGAAAATTGCAAAGGATTTACATACTGCCTGCTCCTTAGAGAAAATATTTAAGATATAAATACTCCTAGGGAGGAGGGTAACACTCTGGCTTACATTCTGTTATCTTTTGCTTTATAATAAAACCAACATAAGTCTTAGAGGTTTAAATTTTAATTCTTAAAACATGATTTTGGTCTCAGCTGGGTGGTTCTTCTGCTAACTCCTGGTGTTAGCTGGGGTCACTCTTAAGGCTGCATTCAACTAGGAGCTCAGCTGAGGCTGAAATGTTCCAAACTGGCTCCAACACGTCTGGTGCTTTAGTTGGAGTGATTGAAATGGCTGGGGGTAGCTGGGCCTCTCTCAGACAAGGTAGTTACACAGGCTTCTTACAGGGTGGCTCAGGGTGCTGAAAGAATAAAAGGAAGCTGCTAGGCTCTCAGAGGGTCAAGGCCCCAGAAGTGGCAAAGCATCACTTATGCATTCTTCTGGTTAAGGAAAGTAACAAGCTTAGCCCAAATTCAAGTGTGGATGGAAACAGACTCATCTTGATAGGAGAAGCAGCATGTTTGAGTAGGAATGGAATTATTGGCATCCTACTACATATAATTAAGTCTTTAAGAGCAATTTTGAATTAATGGGAAGCAGGGTCGGGGGGAACAGGTTGGAAAGGAGCCTGATTATAGCAAGAGGGCTTTACTTGTGTAACTCCTCAACATCAATATGCACAGTGAGTGAAGAGGATTTTTTAAAGGGAGGTAGAGGATACCTAATATAGTAATTTCATTTAGAAATCATTTGTCAAATAGATCAGGGAGTCTGAAGTATGAGGGCTACCACGGATGAGACCAAGGATTCAAACTCACAGTGACACTAGGGCTGCTCTGAGGATAGCAAGATAGTCATCTTAGGTTTTTATTGATACGTTAGATTTTATATTAGTTTAAGCTTTAGTTTCCATCACACTGATTACAATGATCTCTCTCCTGCTGTCTTTTACCCACCTACTGAGGAAGCACATAATAGGTGGTCCTGTAACCAACTTGAGAGGAAAGGCATCCCAAGGAGGGTCAAATTTATTCAGACCTGAATCAGCCAGATAAATGGGCAGAGTCAAGGAACCATGATTTTCCAGAGGAAAAATGCCCTAATGTTAGAAAGAGCATGGTGTTAACTGTCAGTTACTGAAAGCAGTTCACTATTGTAGTAGTGGATGAATTTAGGACTTCTGAGGTCAAGGTTAGGAATCTTAGAACTTGGAGATAGCCCATTCTCTAGCACAGCTTGGCACATTCTTAAAAGCCAGGTGTCCTGCAGATTTTGTTGCCTTGATCTCAAATGCTTTTCCTTGAGGTCTTCACGAGGCTGGCTTGGTATCATTATCCAGGTCTCAGCTCAAATCAATCACTCAGAGGCTTTTTTCTGACCATTCTTTCTATACTAGCTGAAGCACAATAGAATGCTTCAGTATCCTTATAGCACTTACTACTCTGGTACAGGCTTAAGTTTGTCAGGATCTGCATAAGAGTATGTAAATTCCATGAGTTTGCCTGTTTTGTTCACTACTGTATCCTCTAGGCTTAAAACAGTGCCTTCAACTTACTATGAGTTGAAAGCTTACTATGTACAAAACACTGTTCTGGATGTTTGGGATTATGAATCAACAACATGCAAAAATCTTTACTTTTGTTGCATTTTAGCCACATTATATTCTAGCAGTAGGGGACAGATAGGATTGAGGTTAGCTTCGAGGACGTGAAAAAGGAGTTAGATGTGTGGATATAAGGAACAGTGACTAGAGGGGACAGCTAGCTAATGCAAGGGCTGTAAGGCAGGAGGATGTCTTTGGCCTGCATGAAGCTAACTGGCTGAGGCAGAGTGAACAAGGGTAAGAATAGCAGCTGAGGTCAGAATTAAAAGCCATGGTAATGTTTTTGATTATTATTTTGAAATGGGGAGCCAGTGAACAATTTCTGGCAGAAAATTAGATGTCTCTTTGCTGCTGTGTTTCGAGCAGATTGTAGAGAGTTAAGGTAACAGCAGGGAGATCAATTAGGAGGTTATTATGAAACTCCACGCAAGAAATAATGGGGATACAAATTTGGCATTCCTTAGCTATAGGCCTGGAAGACCAGGCATGGTGGCTCATGCCTGTAATCCCAGCACTTTGGGAGGCCAAGGCTGGTGGATCACCTGATGTTGGGAGTTCGAGACCAGCCTCACCAACACGGTGAAACCCCGTCTCTACTAAAAATACAAAAAACTAGCTGGGCTTGGTGGCAGACACTTATAATCCCAGCTACTTGGGAGGCTGAGGCAGGAGAATTGCTTGAACCTGGGAGGCGGTGGTTGCTGTGAGCCGAGATCACACCACTGCACTCCAGCCTGGGCGACAAGAGCGAAACTCTGTCTCAAGAAAAAAAAAAGCTGTAGGCCTGGATGTGATCACCTTATCCTGATCCACTTAAAATCCGACTTAGGAACACTTTCATAAAGCCTGGCAGTTAAATTACTAAGTTCCAACTTGCTTTGCACATTATATGAAGATAGAAATGATTTATTTAATGATGATTCGGCAATTATCTGATGTTTTGCTTTGGTTTAAAAAAAAAAACACACAAATCTTTTTTTTCAGGTTATATTAGCTCCTAAAAATAAATTCAAATCAGAACTTTGAAGGATCAAAATTAAAGATAATTTACCAAATTGATGACTGAACTCCTTATAGGCCGAGCATGGTGGCTCACGCCTATAATCCCAGCACTTAGGGAGGCCGAGGCGGGCGGATCACGTGGTCAGGAGATCGAGACCATCCTGGCTAACACAGTGAAATCCCGTCTCTACTAAAAATACAAAAAATTAGCCAGGCGTGGTGGTGGGCACCTGTAGTCCCAGCTACTTGGGAGGCTGAGGCAGGAGAATGGCGTGAACCCGGGAGGTAGAGCTTGCAGTGAGCCAAGATCGTGCCACTGTACTCCAGCCTGGGCGACAAAGCAAGGCTCTGTCTCCAAAAAAAAAAAAAAAAAAAAAAACAATAAAGACTGAACTCCTTGAAGGTAGAGAGCAGTTCTTGTCCATCTTTATATTTTCAGCCTATTGGCACAGTAGAAGCAATCAATAAATGTTAATGAATATCCAAGAATCTGAAGTTACCATAATTATAACACATCGACACAAAACAAAATTACAAAAGGAAATTTATTTCAAAAGCATAAGGGGACATTTACATTTAAACAAGGTGATAAACAGGTGTCTTGCAAAAGAAAAAAAAATCCATGGCATTAAGTTTTTCATTCAAATTCGGAAGCAAAAATAACCTAACTTGTGCACTATTGCCTTAGGAAAGGGAAGGGGAAGGGTGAGGGATAAGTGAACAGTCAACTCAGTATCAAACTTGAGAAAGTAAAGTCACTTCTGTGCAGTTTTGAGTTTACAAATATGCTTATAAAGAGGAAAAGTAAAATTATGCTTAATGTTCAAATTTATTTAGTTGTAGTCTCAATACAATTTCTGTACTTGAAATGGCTTTGGGCCACTGGCTGATCTATCTCTGAGGTCCAGATTAGCTGGTCGTTTTCAAATGGCAATTTTATATTCCTTTGTTCAGATTCCAAGGGAGTTTAGGTTCAGCTCATGGTCTTTAGGAATGTTTAGAGATTATTGCCACCACTCCATAGCCAAGCTGACCAACTTTTGCTCACTTGTATCATTCTAGTCTTTCAAAACTATTTTCCCCATACACATGTGCAGTAATTCTAATAAAGGAGTTTTGCCTCCTCTGCAGTGTAGAGGTAATGGTAATGAAGACACCTGCATTGGAATCACAAACTATTCCTCAAAAAATACATCAGACTACTAGAAATGTCATTCAGGCAGCTGATTTGAATAGCAAACTTGGGGAGGGAAGATTAACTGTGAAACAAAAATATACAAAACATTCAAATGCAGAACAAAGGGTCTATGCTACTAAAAATGCCCATGACATTAAACACTCCACAAACCCCCCATCTCTCTGTTGTTTTAACCTAAAAATTCTATTGGCTAACTTATACAATAATTTTGATTAATAACCTGAGAAGTTAAAATTTTGAAAGTGGCAAAAGCAAACCGAGAGAGCATCCCTTACTTATTGGTACCATGTTATCAAGTCACTTTTTCTGGGTAGCCCTGGTTATTAAATCTCCAAATTCTAAATTATACTATCTCTTCCTGTAGAAACCTGTATGTACATCAAATTCAGTATTTTGGTTGTATTTCACCAATAGCAACTCCAATTTATCTTTGAAAATGCAGTCTTTATTTTTAGTTTTAAATAACAATAATCATGTAAGTGCAACTGACTTAGAATCCCTTGCTAGTGGGAGTAAAAACCTAAATAACAAGTTAACGGATTCAGCCTCAAAAGGATAATCACTGTGTCAGACTACCCGTTCCTGGAATTTAAAAAGTGATTTATGTTGTGTAGTCAAGTTTCACAGCATGCATATATATATATACACACACACACACACACATATATGCTTATGTATGTATGTATATTATACATACACATTTCTATTCAAATAGTAAGATTCCATATTCAAAAGTTTGTATCACAATATATGGAAAAGAATTAAGTAAGCAGTGCAAAGCAACTTACTTTCTCCTAAAAATGTAATGTCATTCCTATATTTTAAGAAAGCTATGTAAGTATTTTGCTTTTATGACACTAGGTAGGAATGCTGCACCACTGCCCAGCAGCTTTATTAAACAATTAAAACAAAATGTTAAGATTGACCATTACTCTTCTCCATATATTGGGCAAAAAACTAAGAGGGAAGAGGAAAATCAGTAACCTTTCAAAACTGATGATCTTTATCAGCAGAACTAGACTGAATTTCATTACATTTTAGAATGAACAGCTCTCAACAACAAATTATCAAGATGTTTAAAAGTAAAAGATTCACAAGTTGAAGTCTGAATAATGATACTGCAAAAACAAGTCAAGATTGCAGACAAAGCATCCAAAAATATCACTGTGGTTTTACCTTGGACACAACCATGGTCTGTTACAAAAGTAGATCATACATACAAAGGTATAAAGAACATTAAGTTTTTAGCTGAAGGCAGCAGTCTGTTTAAAGGGACATCCCCGGCAATCCAATGAGTAGTAGAATTTAAGTATATTAAGCTCATGACAATGCTGAAGAATGCTGATGTCTTATTCAGTAGAGTCTTCCCCGACTACGATTTCCTCGTGTGCCCCAACCTCGGCCACCTCTACTTCCCCTGAAGGCTCCTCTCTGCTCTACGAAAAAGCGAACAAGGGTTTAGGTCTTGCTTAGGATTTCATGGTACAGCAAACGCAGAAGAAATGTAGCTCATAACTGAATACAGCAGTAGGCCCTATAAGAACAGAACTAATATTCTGCTGTTCCATCTACAAATTTAGCCTGCCTATAAAACAAGAGCAACATATATACTGAAGTACATAAGGCAAGGTACCAACTACATTTGTGATAGTTGCTTAATTAAATGTATCCCAGTAACAAAGTCGTTTCAAGGTGATGTTATGATAACTACCCTTTTTTTTGGAGGGTCTTGCTGTGTTGTTCAGGCTTGAGTGCAGTGGTGCGTTCACAGTTCAGTTCACCATAACACTGAACTGGACTAGTGATCTTTCTGCCTCAGACTCCCCAGTAGCTAGGTCTACAGATGCACACCACGTTTTTTTTTTTTTTTTCTTTCTTTCTTTCTTTTTGTAGCGACAGGGTCTCATTATGTTGCCAGGTGGATCTCAAACTGCGGGCTTCAAGGGATCGTCCTGCCTCAATGCTGGGACTACAGGTGTGAGCCACTATGCCCTGCCTGTACACTTTTTAAAAAACTTAATTCTTCAAATTCACAAATAATAATTCTACATATTCATGGGGTAGCATATTTTGGTACAAAGAATGTATAGTTATCAGCTCAGGGTAACAAGCATATCCATCATCTCAAACACCTATAATTTCTTCGTGTTGGGAACATTCATTATCCTATTTGAAAGTATATATAGTCATGCTATAGTGGTACAGAACACTAAGACTTATTCCTATGTTATTTTGCATTCTCCCTCAAATCTCTCCCTATCCCTTCCTTCCCCCTATCTTCTCAGCCTATAGTATGTGCTATCCTACTTTTTACTTCTATAGGATTAACTTTTTAAAACTTCCAGAAGTGAGAACATGCATTAATTTTCCATTGCTGGCTTATTTCACCTACTATAAAGTCCTCCAGTTCCTTCCATGTTGCTGCAAATGAAAGGACATTTTTTTTTTTTTTATGGCTGGATAGTATCCCATTGTGTATAATACCACATCTTGTTTATCCATTCATCTGCGGATGCATCTGTTGATTCTGGGTTGATTCCACATCTTGGCCAATGAATAGTGCTACAATGAACATGGGGGTGCAAATGTCTGACTTTTACTTTTAATCATATTTACATGATTTACATATGATTAAATGAACTCTTCACTGAACTTCCAAACTTCCTCATTGTGGTTTTGATATGCATTACCCTGATGCTTAGTAATGTTTAGAATTTTTTCATACATTGGCCATTTGTATGTCTTCTTTTGAGAAATGTCTGTTCAGATCATTTGCCCATTTTTAATCTACATTTGTTTTGCTGTTAAGATGTTTGAATATCTTCTATATTCTGAATATTAATCCTCTGTTGGATGAGGAGGTTACAAATATTTTCTCCCATTCTGTAAGTTGTCTTTTCACTGCTGATGGTTTCCTTTGCTGCACAGAAGCTTTTTAATTTGATATGATCCCACTGGTTTATGTTTTTGTTGCCTGTGCCTTTAGGTCTTAGTCTTAAAATCTTTTCCCAGACCAATGTCCTGAAGTGCTTCTCCTGTTTTCTCTTATGGTAGTTTGATTGTTTTAGGTCTTACATTTAGGTCTTTGATCCATTTTGAGTTGATTTTTGTACAGGGTGGGAGGTGGGGATCTAGTTTCATTCTTCTGCATATGGATACCCAGTTTTCTCAGCACGATTTATTGAAGAGACTATCCCTTTTTTTTGTCCTTCCAATGAGTGTTCTTGCTACCTTTGTAAAAAATCAGTTGGCTTTCTGGTTCTCTGTTCTGTTCCATTGGTCTGTATCTACTTTTATGCCAGTATCATGCCGTTTTGGTTACTACATCTTTGATTTATATTTTGAGATCTGGTAGTGTGATAAATCCAGCTCTGTTCTTTTTGCTCAGGATTGTTTTCGCTATTTGGGGTCTTGTGGGTCTATATAAATTTTCAGAATTTTTTTTGGTGGCAATTTCTCTGAAGAATGTCATTGTTATTTTGATAGAAGTTGTATTGAATCTGGAGATCACTTTGGGTAGCATGGTCATTTAAAATATATTGATTCCTCTAGTTGATGAGTATGGAGTGTCTTTCAATTTGTTTGTATCCCCTTCAATTTCTCTCATCAGTGTTTTATAGTTTTCCTTGTATAGAAACCTCTTCCAGGCCGAGCGCAGTGGCTCACGCCTGTAATCCCAGCACTTTGGGAGGCCAAGGCGGGTGGATCATGAGATCAGGAGATCGAGACTATTCTAGCTAACACGGTGAAACCCTGTCTCTACTAAAAATACAAAAAATTAGCCGGGCGTGGTGGCGGGCACCTGTAATCCCAGCTACTCAGGAGGCTGAAGCAGGCGAATGGCCTGAACCGGGGAGGCGGAGCTTGCAGTGCGCCAAGATGGCGCCACTGCACTCCAGCCTGGGCGACAGAGTGAGACTCTGTCTCAAAAAAAAAAAAAGAAGAAACCTTTTCCATTCTTGGTTAATTTATTCCTAGATTTTTTTTCATAGCTATTATAAATGGGATTACCTTGATTTCTTTTCGGCTAGTTCATTGTTCATGCATAGAAATGCTACTGATTTTTGTATACTAATTTTGTATCTTCTAACTTTTCAAAATTTATCAGTTTTATGAGTTTTTTGGTAGAATCTTTAGTTTGTTTTTTTTTTTTTTTTAAATATATATATAACATCATGTCGTCTGCAAAGAGAAACAATTTGACTTCTTTCCAGTTTGGATGGCCTTTATTTCTTTCTCTTGTTTATCTGCTCTGGCTATGACTTCGGTAACAACTTCTTAGTTCTTTATTTTATTGTCTATCATTACTAAAGGTAACTTATATAACTATGAAAAATAAATTATCAATTTCGAAAATCAGGTTAGACTAAAAAATGTCCCTCTGAATGCAATAAATATGCAATTTTTGTTTTGATCACAGTATTTCACGCAACTGGACTCACACAAATGTAGATCTAAATGCTGAGTTTTTTTCACTGCTTTACCAGCTACATAAGCTTCTCAAAGTACTGCCAAAAAGGTGCTATGTGTGTATGTGCCTCTGAGTGTGTTTCAGCTACTGATATAAACTAAGCATATCTTTTGCTGAAAAATCAAGTCACTTGTGTTATACAGTAGAACAAGTCTCTCTGATCCATTGGTCAGTCACTTTTAGAGCCACAAAGGTGTCGTCCCCGTGAAGAAAACTGATTGAAGTTATCAGCAAGGCTGGACTTTTAATCATATGTAAATGAGATCAAATCTTTTCATTAACTTCTAAACTTCCTCATTATAGCAATCTTGTTAGCAGCAATAGAGAGAGCTTGGTTTTGCTATTTTTGATCCACAATCTTGGAGGCTTGAAAAATACCTTTTCAGTCAATATTGCAATAAATTATTTTGCCATTATGTCTTATTAGGGCGATGTCTTGATGTCTTTTTTTACCCCCCTTTCTGCAGAAAGAAAAGTAATTCAATTCTAAGACAGGAAACTCACTGGACCTTTCCCCGATTTGGCTAATATTTATCTGCATAATAGAATGGGTCTGATTCAAAGTCACCTTCTTATGCCATGACACATTTTTACAAGTTGATTAGTATGCAAACCATTTGAAAATGAAATCATTGTTTATTATTCTAGTGAACACATTCAGAAAATCAGAAGTGGTTTCTCCAAGGGCAAGAAGCTCCCAGAGACAGACACAGTAACTATGGGGGCATTAAAGTAGTGCAGTAGCCTTTTGTGGGCCATGATTTCTACATTTTTGACTGTTCAGACTTAGAGCCACCTGTGCAGATGCCTGCACATTTCACCCTACCATACTCATTATTCACACCAACACACTTAACACTGTCATAGATACCATTATTAGCTTTAAGCTAAAAGACTACTACAATCCACTCTTTCAATTTTAGTATGAATTTGGATTACAATCTATTCAGCTGTACCTAATCAGGAAATTAAATACACTGTATGAAGGTACTATTTGATGTAGTTATCTTTTCTATATTGGCTAATGCTTTTTTACCTCCAATTGATACAGCCATTTCTATAGTACAGAGATTCACCAAATTTTCTTCTTTTTGAGGAGCTTCATCCTAAAAATACTTCTGCATTTTCATGATCTTTTCAATGGTTTCAAGCTTACTTTTTTTTTTTAACTCACTGCTCAGTTTAATTTAACTCAGTTTAAATTAAACTTTAAGGATTATTTTTATATTCCAAAAAGTAAAGAACACAAGTCACAAAATGTAGAACATTTAGTACTTTTAGGTTACTGGGGAACTTTGTGCACTGGAAGGAAAACTAAACATGGGTATATGTTTATGAATGCACCGGGAAGTTGAACTAATTTGTGAGAACCAATACCATGTTTGTAAAGCAAAAAACAGAGATACTGGTTAGTAAAGCAATAAACTTGGATACTGAGAACTACTTTCATTTCAATAGGTGAAATAAAGTCAAGCAAATGCTTCAAATTTTGTTGTGAGAATACCGATGACCTGATCACATTAAATTCTCAAATGTAAAATAATTGCAGAAATTCATTGTTCTTTCCAATAAGAAGAGTCAGATTTTAGTTTGCTTTTGCATGTTTACTTTGCTTTGCCCTTCTGTTATTTTGAAGACTGGGAATAACTGAAGTAGTGACTCCTGGATTTTTGTCTTGAGTAAAACTTTGCTTATGTTTTTCACATTGACAGTTTTTTTTTGTTTCTTTTTAAAAAACACTGTATACAATCTAAAGTGTCAGATTTTTCACATTCTTTTTCCACAAGCATTATATCACCTGATTCTCACTATTGAGCAGGCAATGAGTTTCACACAATAGAATCCTCATGTAAAATCAAATTGACTTGCCCAATAAAAAGGAGTACAATTCTTGTATTGCCACAGCTCTTGATTACTCTCATTAAAGCCACATTCTCCCAGTATGTGAGATAACTGTTGATTTTAAGAACGGTACTGTTAGACACATTAAATCATACAAGTGACAGAGAACAATGTGATTCAACCAAGTAACAGAGAATCCTTTCCCCTTACAAAATACTTTCACAAATATTGTTATTAGAAGGCTGTAAAAGCTGTTACCTCATTTTCAGATAAGAGGCAAGGAGATGCACATTTACATACTGTTATGTAAGTAAAAGAGTTCAGTGATCATCCTTAAAGATGTCTCAGAGTCTGGAGGGGAGGGGTTCATATTTCAGTCTAAAATTGGCTTTCTATAATCTGTTTACTCAAACATTAGAAGAATTCAACTGTTACAGAAGTAATTTACTGTTACAATTATCTCACCTTGGAAACAAAATTACAGGTATGGTTCAGAATCTACTTTTTTTTTTTTAAATTTTAAGAGACAGGGTCTTGCTTGGTCACGCAGGCTGGAGTGCAGTGGCACCATCATAGCTTACAGCAGCTTTGGCTCCTGGGCTTCAGCGATCCTCCTGCCTCTTGCCTCCTGAGTAGCTGGGACTACAAGTGCGTGCCACCATACTCAGCTAATTTTTAAATTTTTTGTAGAAATGGGGTCTTGCTTTGTTTCCCCAGGCTGGCCTCAAACTCTTGGGCTCAAGTGATCCTCCCACCTTGGCCTCCCCAAAGCGTTGGGTTTACAGTTGTGAGCTACCACGCCTGCCTAAACTTTGTCTTCTTAAGCAAGGTAAGGAACTGACCTGATATTTCTCTCCATTCTTTTAAAAAAAAGATCCATGAGGAAATAAGCTAATGAGAGATAAACTTTACTTTTGATTCAATAGCCATGGGAGAGGATGGACTGGTATGAAGCTCTCCTGGCTCTAATGGCTAAAGGGGAATAGGAAGCACTTATAGGAGGATTGCATTCTGGGTAGAGGGAGAGACTGCAATAGAACACATCTTCCTTGCTAGATGATGCCTGAACATCTGACTCCACTTCTGTGACTTCTTTTCAACTAGCTACAGGAGATGGGAGTATAGGCAGCAAGCTGACAACGTCCAAGAAAGAGCATTCATACTATTATCTCTCAGAAGCTATACCCATCCCTGAGGGAGAATGCACAGAATGCCTTGCCTTGAAGCTGCAACTGGGAAAGCATGGAAAGAATGGTTCGGTCAACTTCTTTTGTTTCTGTTGGTTCCTCTGAATACAAGAGGCATATTTTTCTTTAAGTGCTTACTGTTTAATGTTGCATGCTCAATACAGTGAGCCCACAAGGGTGAATGAGAGAGGAATGGGATAAATCGTTTCCTCAACAGCCCTAGTTCTCCAAGCTAATTCAGAAAAGTCATCGGATAGAACCATGACACTGTAAATAATTACTAATTAAAATAAAGTACAACACAATTTCTGCCTAATCTCCCATATTGCTTGTACCCAAACGGAAACGCTCACCATAATTAAAGTTGCCCAAATTGCTGCTATATTTCCCACTGGGAGGGTTATAAATCTGCCTGGCATCTCTTTTTGGTCCTGCTGAAGATTTCTTGGGTGGTGAACCTGAAGTTGTATCTTCACTGGCTCTCTTTTGCCTGTAACAATAGGAAGAACAGCAATTAAAAAACATTCTATTATGCCAAAATCTATCAATACATTTATAATTTAGCATATCAGTTATGAAAGACATCCTAAAGAGGATAATCTCATCAGAAAAAAGGAATTAACATTTGATGTCATCAAATTAACCATAGTTTGGTTATGCAGACAATGTCAGAAGGCATTTACAAGGCTTTAAAATAATCTGAAATATGTAGCTTCATAGACTTACATGCAAGTGACTCACTTTACAAAACGTGTCAGAAAAAAATCGTTTTGTTACAGGAATACAAGTAAGGCCGAAAGTTCCAGGGTTGCCTCCCATCAGTTTATTTTACAAATATTGAAAGCAGATTTTTATATGAATCATTTAACACTGCACCCTTTTGAACAGTAAATGTAACTACTGAATTAAGTTTTGATAATACTCAAATCTCTTTTAAATATATTTCTTACCCAATCTCAACCTTTTGTACAGGTTTCCAGGATAGTGTTACTGTGCTCTTATAAGAAGGAGGAATGTGGAAGAGATCCTGGAGAGAAAAAATCAGACAAGAATTCTAATGTATTTGTTGGTGGCAGGGAGTGGTGGTGAGGGTAGGAAACCAAGACAGATCTTAAAGATTAAATTTAGGAGACAGAGCTTACTGCAACAGAAAATTAAACAGAAACAATTTTGTTTACAAATCACGTCTATTACCTCATTAACATAACTTTGTGCACATAACAAACTGTAGTGTAGCTAATTTTTTTCTAAATGTCAGTATACATTTCAGGATAAAATATATCAATATTTATCCAGTTTAATAAACAAAGTCAGCAAATAAATTTTGTTTTGGTTTGTTTTTGCACAGATGCAGTCACCATGGTGCTTTAAGGAAAATACAATGGTGCAATCTGCATGTGCTTTTGCAAATTTTTAAGTCGTTCAAAATTAGAAAAAAATTTAAAGCTTTACTGCCAGCACCATAGGTAAAGTAAAAACAAACAAAAAACCACTAAAGCTCTGGCTAATCATGTTTCCCCCTGCCCTAGGAAATATCTGTGAATTATTAATAAGGCAAAAAAAACCCTGTAAGATTTAAATACCGAATGATCAATGTGCTAGGAATGCAAATGTTTGCTGAATGTGTTAAAATAACCTGGAATTCAAATAATCTAACCTCATAATATCCTCACAACTGAATAAACCGCTAAACACATTTATTCTTAGTAATACTTCTTACCAGCTTTACCTTGATT
Source organism: Papio anubis (assembly GCF_008728515.1). Taxonomy (NCBI): domain Eukaryota; kingdom Metazoa; phylum Chordata; class Mammalia; order Primates; family Cercopithecidae; genus Papio; species Papio anubis. Next base: position 106,192,610 of record NC_044987.1, read on the forward strand.
TTTGTACATAGGTAAAATTAAATAAAAGTAAACTTTTCTCCCAGTTAAAATGAGTATACTAATAAAAAAATCATCCCTGGTATATAAACTTAAGTCCAGTGTACTATATAAATGTAGGGAATTGGCCAATGCAACATGCTTTAAATAAAAAATGCTTGAGATTTCTAACTGGAGTGATTTTGCATATTATAATGTTAACTGAAAAAGGGACCACATGAAGAGGAAAGGGCAAATCTTCACTTACAAACATGTTAAATCTCAGATGACGACAGGAAAATGGTGTATAGTTTAGGGATTCATTAAAATAAAAATGAAGTTATGAAATTAGATGAGTCTGCCGGGTAGGTAAAGATTGCAAAAAATGTTAAGGATAGATTAAAACATACCTATGTTCTCCCTAAAACAAAAAATTTATGATGTCACATACTTCTACCCTACTTAAAAACATTTCCAGATTTTCAGGTAAGGCACCTGTGATATTATGTGATATATACAGTTTGCCCACTGTGTCCATGGTTCCTGCATCTGTGGATTCAAGCAACTGTGGATGGAAAATACTCATAAAAAAATTGCATAAAATTATAAAAAAGCAAAACTTGAATTTACTATGCTGAATCTTTGAGAATGAAGTGATGTGTAGGTACTGTATTAGGTATGTAAAAATAAAATTTAAGGTTCTCCCAAATGTATTACACCAAGGGGAGAAGTTAACTCTTGGAAACTGACTCATAACATGGCTGTTTTCTTCTCTGATGCATGACCGTTGCCTTCCTGACCTCTGTGTTGAGATTGCATGAACCAGAGTCTACTCTTTACTTAAACCTAGACTAAATGAGGGAGATAGAGACCACTGTGATTATTACCTCTTTACAATAAAATGTTAATCCCTTTAGAGTGTAATCAATAGTAGCCAATCATGTATCTATCTGTTAGCCTTTGTATGGAAAATGTCATTCTTTTTAGCACCTCAGTTTATGCCTGTATCAGTTTTTGCCCATATAAACAATCCTCATTTTTCTCCATGCCAGGAGCACTGACCAGCATTCTTTGATGTAATTCTGCTCGCAGATGGCCAATCTCATACTTTGTACCTGAATAAACTCTTTTAATTATTTTAGGTTGCTAAGTATGATAAGTAATCTAGAGATGCTTTAAAGTATAGGGGACGGTTTGTGTAGGTTATATGCAAATACTATGCCATTTAATAAGGGTTAATCTGAGGGTTTTGGTATCCAGGGGGGCCTGCAACCAATCCCCCTTGGATACAGAAGGACTGTATTGACTGCATTTTGGTTTCTGTCCATGATTCCTAGCTTATAGCTCCAATAATTCTTGAAATTTCCTAAGTGACTAGAGCAATATGATTATCTTTTGCTAAAACATTTGGCCCTTTGTTACTGTTTCCTGAAAAGCTCCAGAGCAATAAAGGTGAAAGACAATCTTTTATTTTTAACAAGCATCTTTTTTTTTTTTTTGAGACGGAGTCTCGCTCTGCCACCCAGGCTGGAGTGCAGTGGCCGGATCTCAGCTCACTGCAAGCTCCGCCTCCCGGGTTCACACCATTCTCCTGCCTCAGCCTCCTGAGTAGCTGGGACTACAGGCGCCCGCCACCGTGCCCGGCTAGTTTTTTGTATTTTTTAGTAGAGACGGAGTTTCACCGTGTTAGCCAGGATGGTCTCGATCTCCTGACCTCGTGATCCGCCCGTCTCGGCCTCCCAAAGTGCTGGGATTACAGGCTTGAGCCACCACGCCCGGCCACAAGCATCTTTCAATCACACCTGAGTTTGTATTAATAAGGTGATTTTTGAAAAGTCCCTAGATAACCACAGGATGGGGGAGGTGACTGCCTGGGGAACCTACCACATACTTTCAGGGTTGGAACTCAGTCCAGCTCCACCTCCAGGGAGGAGAGAGGGGCTGATTTAACACCAATAAAGGTCTATCTATCACTGATGGCCAATGATTTAATCAATCATGCCTATGTAATGGAGCTTCCATAAAAACAGAAAAGGACTGTGTGTGTGTGTGTATGTGTGTGTGTATGAGAGTGAGGGGGGTTGGGTGTTCCAGGACGGAATATGAACAAGAACACATCCACGTGCTGGGAGAGCAGTACGCCCCAACTCCATGGGGATGGAAACTCTTGCACTCAGGACCCTTCAAGACCTCTCCCTATGTATCTCTTCATCTGGCTGTTCATATGTATCCTTTATAACAAACCAGTAAACGTAAGTAAGTGTTCCCCTGAGTTCTGTAAGCTGCTCTAGCAGCTTAAGTTTGGTTAAATTGTGGGAACCCCCATTTATAGCCAGCCAATCAGAAGCATGGGTAAAACAACTTGTAGCTTGCAACTGTCATCAGAAGTGGTCTTGTGGGACTGGGCCCTCAACATGTGGAATCTGATGCTACCTCTAGGTAGATAGTGTCAGGACTGAATTGGAGGACACACAGCTAGTATCCACTGCAGAACTATTTACTTACTTGATGTATGGGGAATAACCTCCACCCATCTGGTGTTAGAAGTGCATTGTGAGTACAGCAGGAGAAACTGACTTTATTCCTATATTCACAGAGCACTCTACACACAGGTTGCGGACCCTATTCATCTCTCTTCCCCATACCTTCCTTTAGATAACTTACAGATTCCTGAAAAGAACATTTTCTCATCTGCATGCAGGTAATAAGCATTTGCTAAGTTTAAAATGTTCTTAACACATTGTATCTTCAACATAGACTTTTATCAGCGGTTCAAATACAGTCAAATCTCACATTTTTATATATGAACTTACTATGCAAAATAATTTCTTATATTTAAGATTTGTAATAAATGGCAGCTACTGGAAACATTTCCTTAGGAGATTAGTATAATATTCTTACCTCTTCTGTGTTTAATGCCTTTTCACTTTTCTACTTGGCACTATGATACTCCTTCCTCAACATCTAATCAGAGCTGCTTTTTCTCAAATGCTTCCCTCTCTCTCCTGACACAAACTGCAGTTGACCCTTGCACAACTTGAATTTGAACTACATGGTCTCATTTATACGCAGATTCTTTCCAATAAAAGTTACACCTAGTGTGCCTGTCTCTCCTTCTACCTCTTTTGCCTGGTACCCCGAGACAAGACCAACCCCTCCTCTTTCTCCACCTACTAAATGTGAAGATAACAAGGATGAAGACCTTTGTGATAATACACTTCCACTTATTTTCTCTTCTTTATAATAAACCTTTTTTTTCTGCAGCTTTATTGTAATACAGTATATACTACATATACAAAATGTGTTAATTAACTGTTTATGTTATTGGTAAGGCTTCTTGTCCACAGAAAGCTATTAGTGTTTTTAAATGATTTTTTTATAAAGCCAGTCAAATTTAGCAGTGGGGTGGGGGTTGTATACCAATTTTGGTGATGATAATGTTAGTAAGTTCTGATAACCCACTACCATTGTACCAGCCAGTGGTTAAGTTTTGGGGGAGTCAAAAGGTATGCATGGGGTCGGTATCCCTCAGCCCTTCATTATTCAAGGGTCAACTATAATTATTCCATATCATTTTTACATTAGCTTTAAGGCATACTAGTCCCAGTTTTTGTTACTGGCAGGTTACGTGCTGTAGGTGTTACAAATACTGTTTCTTTTTCCCATCTGGCACAATACAATTAAGCTGTAATTGTATTGTATGATATAAGTGATGGCTACCTTATGATTTTTTCTGGTTCTCTCAGGTTATTATTTTATTTAGGCTAGCAGATACTTGGGAAGGGTAAAGAGAATCGAAAAGTAATTATGGCTTAATGGAAAGGTATACCCTAGCCTACAGTACAGAAAGCTCTCAATTTATTACGTAGTCAGGTTTATAAAAAAACAAACACAGGGAAACATTTCATTGTGCTACACACCACATGTCCATTCTTAAGAGTAAGCAAAACAGGGATTTACGGCCACTCAAAAGAACCCAATAGCATTAAGACCACTAGAACTTAAGTCACTGAAATTTCTTAGACTGTATCTATCTGTTTCAATGCTTTGAGACAGAAGTTTGCAAGCCTCCCTTTGTTGGAAGTATCTTATATAAAACTTTAAAATAAATAAATGTATGATTTTGTGGTAACTGCAGAAATGTCACTTGGTATTACAGACTTACCTTGATTAAAACATTGATATTGTTTGTTATTTTCAATGCAACGACTTTAATCTTGTTCTGCAAAGGGAAAGGAAAATTAAGACAAACTGCCAATAATTTCCATGAGGCGTAATCCATTCTGACACAGAACTAGAGTAATTACACTTCTCTATCAGAATCACTTGTACGGTCTTTACATAATTCCTTGGTTTAAATCTATAGATAATGTGTATTCCTATTGCTTGACTCTAAACAAATCTAGATGTGGCAAAGGAAGTAAATAATCTGTGTTCCCTTGACAGGTTAGAATGTACCTAAAAAATGAGTAAGGTCACATACAAATAGAAGTTGTTTTAAAATAAATCAGGTTAAGTTATAGGAACACAATGAAAATCTAAAAATATTTCATTAGGACTGGGATGAAGACTGTTAAATTACGTGAGATAAGGGAAAATGAAAAACTCCCAACACAAGTCTATATAGTTTGGTATGGAGCTAGCAGTTTATGAAATGTGAGCCAGTATTCTTACCTCTTCTGTTTTTAAGGCCTCACCCGTTTTACCCTGGAGAGCTAAGCGAAGTTGTCTGATATAAACTTGCAGGCCCCGTGCAAAGTACTGCAGCCTAAATGAAAACATATTTGTTAATTAGCAATTCATCACTTCAATTTTGTTTTTAAACTCAATCTTATACTATAGCAAAATGATCCTAAGTGCAGAAATGGCTACATGACCAATAAATTAAAGAACAAAATTTTAAGTTGCTTCTGATCAAGAGCTTCATCAAGTATCAAACTTCCGCCTTACCACATGGTAGTAACAGGTAACACAATGGCTCAAGCATTTCAAAATTTAAGATGTGAATTTGTTAATGGAACAACTCAATAAGCGGTGTCTTTGTGAAAACTACTTATATTGACTTCTCCAGGGCTGCTTCTCCAGTAACACTAACATATTATTAATAACCGTAGCTACAGTTTACTAATACCTACTACTTGCCAGGCACTGTGCTAAAAGCTGTACATTCACTGTCTTATTAAATTCCCACAACTCTATGAGGTAGGTACTATTATCATTTAACAACTGAGAAAAATTTGGGGAGAATAAGAGATGTTAGGGTACCTGCTCAAGATCATAAAACAAGTAGGAAGAGCTAGAGTCCTTTATTCCCCCATGGATTTGTTAAGTCATTTCTGTCTTTTTTTTTTTTTTTTTTAAGTTTGCTTGTTCCTTTTTTTAGAGACATGATTTCATCGCCCAGACAAGAGTGCAGAGGCATGACTGCAGCTCATCGTAACCTCGAGCTCCTGGGCTCAAGTGAGCCTCCCATCTCAGTGTTGCAAGTAGCTGGGACTACTGGTGTGTCACCATGCTCTGCTAATTTTTTAAAGTTATTTTTTATAGAGATAGGATCTTACTATGTTGCCCAGCTGGTCTCAAACTCCTGGCGTCAAGCAACCCTCCTGACTCGGCCTCCCAAAATGCTGAGACTACAGACGTGAGCCACCGTGCCTGGCTCACTTCTGTCACATGTTGACAAACATGTAATCTGAACCCTCCATTCTGTACCACTGGGGTAAGGCAGGATAGGGAGAAAGCTCTCATAGAACAAAAGCAAAACCCAAGGAACTTCAAGATAGCTACCACCTTTGCCAAGGATTGAGCCACCTCAATCATATATCACCTGATTTTGAAATCTTTGAGCTTTTCTGCATTCAGTTTGGCTGTTAAGAAATCTGGAAGTTTTCGGCCCAACTGGTGAAAACTGTACAACAAACATTCCACATAACTGAACTGTAGCTTGGGTTCTTCATTACCAGCATTCTCTCCATTTTCTGCTTCTTCTGGAGGGAGGGGCATGTATTCCTAAGAGAGAAAAATATACAGATGTTTGCAATCTGCTCTACATATTCAAATTATAAACAGATATTCAGGGAATTATAGTGCATGTTTTTAAGACATGGAGCATTAAAAACTACCAAAACCAGACACTTGGATTTCTTTTTTACTTACTGGATCAATGCTCTAGCCTGTCAATGCTCCATATTAACCTGTTACAGCTGCTATTATTAATAATGAAAATTAATGTAGCTAATATTTATTAGGCACTTACAGACAAAGGCACCGATGCCCTGAGAGAGTAACCTTCCTATGGTAACAAAGTTAATAAACTAAAGAGCCAGAATTCAATCTAAGTTTGACATCAAATGTTGATGCTCTTAACGACTATACTATGCTTACTACAAATATCTTTTCTGAACATTAGTCCATATTAAGTACTGACTCATTACAAGCAAAGTGCTGCCAATGGCATTCAGTATCAGTGCTGTAACAACCCAGTAAGTTACATCTGGACGAGCACCAGATGTTGATGACTCAATTCATGCTAAGGACCTAATGCTTATCACTGTGTTAATTATACAAATACATCAAATAAGAAAATCACTCAGTGATGCTGCTAATGATTTTATCAGACAGCCTATTTTCTCCCTAATTATAAGAAACACCAAGATTAAAACAAAGTAGACAACAACATGTGGCCTAAGAAGCTAACAATATTTGTTAGGATTACTGTTTAACTGAAATTTCAAAAACTGGTTCTTGTAATCTAGAAATTAATACTAAATTAGACTTTGAGCTATATACTAACTATCCCATAAGGAAAGGAAAAAGTTCTTACCAATAACTTATCAAATAGTTTCCTTAAATTTGTTTCTAGTTTTTCCATGTCACCACAAAATGAACTCATCTCTGCCAACAATTTCAATACCTAAAACACACAATTCACTATTACTATTTTTATGAATAAGCAAGCGTTGTAAAGTAAGAGTAATTCTAGATAACGATTTAAGACTTTACTTATTTTCAATTATGCTTTTACAGAATCGTTATAATGTTTGAAATGGAAGAAAACCTTAGAGATGCAGCCCAAGATTTTACTGTGAAGGAAAGTAAAGGTCAGAGATTATGTGGCTCGACAAAGTCACAGGGAGTAAGTGGCTGGGCAGACCCTAAAACCCAGATCTCATGATTTCCAATATATCTGTGAGAAGAAGTATGGAAAATAATTCATATGAGACTTTCTGCTACAGGTTAATGATAGTGCTAATTACAAGGCAAAAATGATAAATATATTAACTATAAAGACACACTAGTAAGAACTCTCAACAGCTAAGAACTAATTACTCCTGGTTAAGGTGGGCCTCATTTCCTATTAAATTTAGTCTCTGGATACTTACTCAAAATATTGGTAATGACCACTATTCTCAAGGTTCATTCCTGCATTTCCCAATCCCAGTCTGATAGGCCTAGCCCAGCACATTTGAAGCAAACTACCTTGCCAGTGCACAGTGATATTCTTCTCTATCCCAAAGACCTATGAGGGAAATGGCACATGCATTTCCATATTTCAGTCCAATTCAATAATCACTAATGGGTGCTTGATTCAAAATCAAGTTTTGTGCCAGATTCTGGGGATACAGAGGTGAATCAGGTTAAACGTAGAAAGAGATTATAAACAAATGTTAAGTATTACAGATGCTGTGAAAAAATGTTTATATACATTACAGTTGAGATACAAAGGTGGGAGGGGTAGTGAATTCTACTGGAGAAGAAGGAATAAAGGATATTTTGTGTTAATACAGTTTAAAATTGGCTCTATCAGTTATGGATAGAAATGGATGAATTAAACACCTTATTTAAAAATATTAAGGCTACAAAGGTAGAGACCGACTATAAAAACTACAGGCAGTGCTTTACCACTGCAGCGAACCTTAATTGAATCCATGAAGCAGTCCTAATGCAATTAATTCTGGTCTAGGGAGATTGCTGGCTGGCCATTACCAGACATTTAAATTGCTCCCTTAGAAATCAGATCTAAGTTAGTGGTTTACATTTTTGTTAAAATATAAGAATGCCTTATCAGTGCTAAAGCTGACATTTTTGCTTACCTCCAACTGTATATCAAGACCTTCCACTGGGGTAGTCAAGGTACCGAGGTTAGGGAGAACCTGCTCACAGAAATATGTCACAAACCTTGTGGAATGGACGTTTTTCTGTAAGAAATCAAAGAAAATGCATTGTCAAAAAACAAATATTTGCTCAAATATTACAGGAGAATTTCATTCAATAAATGCTGAGTGCTACAGCATCAAGTATTCTGACTATAAATACAATATAGTGCACACCCCAGCATGCCCCAGATATAACCTCAATAGGTGATCTACGAAGGGGCCTCAGTAAGTTCATGGAAAAATGTAATTAAAAGACAAAGAATAAAAAATATAAACTTTATTTATCAACATAAGCTCCATCAAGGTCAAGACACTTTTGGAGGCAATGATAGCAGTCATCCCAGAGAACTAAGGGTCCTGGGAACTTAACCATGTCAATGCAGTCTTTTTATACTATTAACCAAAGAAATGTGGGTGCCCTTTAACGATGTTTTTAAGATTAGGCAACAAAAAGAAATCAGAAGGGCCCAAATAAGGACTTTAAGGTGGATGCCTAATGATTCCTCATCAAAACTCTTAAAAAATTGTCCCTGTTTGATAAGAGGAATGAACAGGAGCACTATGGTGGTGGAGGACCCTGGTGAAGCTTTCCCAGGCGTTTTCCTGTTCAATCTTTGGCCAACTTTCTCCAAACAAGCTCATAAAAAGCAGACATTATTCTTTAGCCCTCCAGAATGTCAACTACCAAAATGTCTTCAGCATCCCAAAAAACTGCTGCCATAACCCTTCCTCTTAACTGGTCTCTTTTTGCTTGGACTGGGCCATTTTCACCTCCTGGTAGCCATTGCTTTGACTGTGCTTTATCTTCAGAATTGCACTGCGAAAGCCATGTTTCAACTCCTGTTCCCATTCTTCAAAGACATGCTTCAGGATCTTGATCCCACTTGTTTACAATTTCCATTGAAAGCTCTGTTCTTGTCTGCAGCTAATCTGAGCGCGGTGGTTTTGACACTCATCGAGTAGGAAGTTTATTAAACTTTAATTTTTCAGTCAGAATTGTGTAAGCTGAACCAACTGAGATGTCTATGATGTTGGCTGTTGTTTCTGCTATTAATTGTTGGTCCTTTTCATTTAGGGCATAAACAAGTTAAATTTTTCCTTGCAAATTGATCTGCTGCGATGGGCTTCGACGTTGTCTTGTCTTTTCTAAAAATGAGTGATCCATTTGTAAACTGTTGATTTCTTTGGGGACATTGTCTCCATAAACTTTTCATAAAGCATCAATGATTTCACCATTCTTCCGCCACGCTTCACCATAAATTTGACGTTTGTTCTTGCTTCAACTTTAGCAGAATTCATGTTGCTCTGACAGGTGCTTGTTTTTCAAACTGATGTCTTACCCTTCTTAGTTCCCCAAACTATATCCTGTTCAGACATGTTATAAATACAGATTTATTTTGGTGAAAAATGTTTTGAAATCCATGCATAGGTTTTTTTTCATAATATGCATTTTCCAGGAACTTTCTGAAGATCCCTTATATACTTTACTGCAAAGTCATCTGGAGCATTGGGACATCTATACATTTTGATCTCTTCCTTGATTCTCAGGTCAAATTTGGGACATGGCCAGGCATGGTGGCTCACAATCCTAGCACTTTGGGAGGCTGAGGCGGACGGACTGCCTGAGCTCAGGAGTTCGAGACCAGCCTGGGCAACATGGCGAAACCCCATCCCTACTAAAAATACAAAAAAATCAGCTGGGCATGGTGGTGTGTGCCTGTAATCCCAGCTACCTGGGAAGCTGAGGCACGAAAATTGCTTGAACCTGGGAGGTGGAAGTTGCAGTGAGCCAAGATCACGCCACTGTACTCCAGCCTGGGGGACAAAGTGAGCCTCTGTCTCAAATAAATAAATAAATAAATAGATAAATAAATACATTGTGAGAACCTTTGTGTTGGATTTTCAGACTGCACATTTCTGAAAAGGGATAGTTCTATTATTTAATTTTCTTTGTAGAGACAAGGTCTTGCTATGTTGCCCAGGCTGGTCTTGAACTCAGCCTCAAGCGTTCTCCCACCTTGGCTCACAAAGTGCTGGGACTGGGATTATAGGCACAGGCCACCACGCCTGATCTAGGATAGTTCCTTTAAATTGTGTTTTTCAAATGAATGTATACACATCCCAGAAGATGCATGGCCAGAGGAAACACAAAGCCTGAGACAGAATACAAAATTCTCATGACTTTTAAAAAAAGTCTTTAGGAAGACTAAAAATTTTTATTGGCCAGTCGTGGTGGCTCACACCTGTAATCCCAGCACTTTGGGAGGCCAAGGTGGGCAGATTGGTTAAGCTCAGGAGTTCAAGACCAGCCTGGGCAATACGGGGAAGCCCTGGCTCTACAAAAAATACAAAAATTAGCCAAGCGTGATAGTCCATGCTTGTGGAAGCCACTGCTTGGGAAGCTGAGATGGAAGGCTTGAGCCTGGCAGGTGGAAGCTGCAGTAAGCCAAGATCGTGCCAGTGTACTTCAGCATAGGTGACAGGGCAAGACTGTCTCAAAGAAAAAAAAAAAATTCTTTCAAAAAAATTTCTTGGTGCTTTGGGTTCTCACCAATTCCACTGTGGCCTTTATAAACACAGACCAAGCATCCCTCATCTGAAAATCCCAAATCTGAAATGCTTCAAAATCCAAAACTTTTTGAGCACCAATATGATGCTCAAACGTCATGCTCAAAGGAAATACTCATTGAAACATTTCAGGTTTTTGGATTTTTGAATTAGGGATGCTCAACCAGGCACAATGCAAATATTCAAAAATCTGAAAACACTTCTGGTTCCAAGCAAGCATTTCAGATAAGGGACACTACTGGAAAGGTTTAAGGGGAATGTTAAAGTGAGTATTTATGGAAATATATACAGCTAATACAGTAATCCAAATACCAGGTGTGTAAAAATAAAGAGCTCACAGAGAAGAGGGGTACTGCCTGCCGAGTGCACTGTAAGAGCCTGTCCACACAGTCAGGATCCGAGGGATTGAAGGTCTGTTCTAGGTCGGCCTGTTCAGCCACCAACTCTACAAGTTGCTGTCTTCCACTCACTGTCTGTAAGCTTTTTAACCCAGACAGTATCTTCATAAATAGAACAAATTCTTCACCAGTCACATCTTCTAGGACCTGGAAAAGAGACAATTCAGAATAACAGTATACTCATCATTTGAATGGGACAGATCAACATTGAAAGAAAATAGCTAATTTATTTCAGTTACTAAAGTCAGTTTGATATTCATGCTTCCGAAATACTGAGGAAAAGGCAACTTCTAGCTTCAGTCAATTGAACTTCAGAGTAAACCAGGCATTCTCCAAAGGGGCAAAAATTGGTTCTTAGAAAATGTTACATTTTTATGTACAAAGCACAGATATACATATAGTACCATAAACAGATATACAGTATATATGTGGCATTAAAATTTCATGGAAGAGCAGTTAAGAAAAAAAAAATTTTTTTAATTCTTAAATTGGCTATTCAGGGGAGTGACTTTAAAAAATGGCTGGAAAAATTCTGTAGTAAACTGTTGAATCAGATTGTTTCCTATATTTAAAAGCAGTCTAATTCATATTAATATGGTAATTGTTGTACACAAAATAGGACACCTTGCAAGTCTCATGTTAAATCTTCCATATCAGTGGGTCTAAATTTTTCTATTCATGGACCAAAGGAGCTCACAATCACGACATGCTCTACCAGATTACTAGCTGGGGCATAGGTAAAATAGTCTGATACTCCCAGCTAAAGATCTATCTCTTTCTCACTGAAAAATAATCTTATCAATAAGGAAGTGGGTAGTAGTAGTCTGAAATTTCTATAGCCTGAACCATAAGAGTGATCACATTCTTTAGAGAAAACACTGAATCTTCTTGAACATATTGCTCAAGCCTGTAATCCCAGCACTTTGGAAGGCCAAGGCGGGCGGGTCATGAGGTCAGGAGATCGAAACCATTCTGGCTAACACGGTGAAACCCCGTCTCTACTAAAAATACAAAAAATTAACCAGGCGTGGTGGCAGGCACCTATAGTTCCAGATGCTCGGGAGGCTGAGGCAGGAGAATGGTGTGAACCTGGGAGGTGGAGCTTGCAGTGAGCCAAGATCGCACCACTGCACTCCAGCCTGGGTGACAGAGCGAGACTCCGTCTCAAAAAAAGAAGGAAACTATTCCCAAACTTTGGCACATTAAGATGAGTGAAAAGTTAGTTGTGACACACCTTGCCAATCCTAGCGTCTACAACTATGCTAGATGCTGGGAGCAGAGACAAGCATGGTTTCACCCTTGAAGAGCGGATAGTGTCAAGGGCTAAGGTGAAAAGAGGTCATTTTGATGTGATAATATGTTTCATTTTGAAATAATTCAGTATACTATGAGAGAGTATCCTAAAATGGAAGGGAGGGGTAGGACTTAGAGAAAGTTTCCTGAAGGAGATGATTTGCAGAGGTTGCATACATTTTAAGGACACTACCACAAAAAGTTTAAATGTAATCAGGTTCTTTTAAATTACCAAACTGATTCATCATTACCACTGACAAAAGTGCTAAATACAATCTAAGAAAAACTCGGAAGTTCTATGGTGGTTCTAATGGGATATATGATATACCATTTTATACACAAGCCACACATAACATTGAGGAATACTGCCAAAGTCAAGTATGTTCTTTTGCTTTAGAGAATTTCCACCAAATGAAGACCAAAGCTCACCTTTTTGGATTCAGTTAGTATAAGCTCTTCCACTTCCTTTGTTAAGACTTCATCTGGTAAAGTCTTAAGTTTCGTAGAAAGGAATTTAATTGCTCGTTCTCTAACAATGTCCTCTCCTTGAAGTATTTGGCTGAACAACCCACCTAAAGTCCCTGCAAAACAAAATAGTTGCCTGTAGCAAGTCAATTCTATAGTGTAATGGTGTTTTCCCATTTAACTCAATTTATAGTATTTCTTATCAAATAAGTTAATGAACTTCCCAAATATCATCCTCATTACTAGTTAAAAGTAGTCTGAAATTTCTACAGCCTGAATCATAAGAGCACTTTCTTCATGAAGACATAGTCAGCTTGAGCATAACTTTCCTTTTTTATCATTACTAATAATAAAAACCAAATATTTTGGAAGAATTTCTTTAAAGTGTCAAAGGGAGTTCTTCCAACAGATTTCTAATGGAAAAATTTGATCTGTTTTTGCAGTTATTTCTGCTGGTTTTTCTAGTCATAAACATCTTGACCTGAGGAGACTTTTTTCACAATACTTAAAATTTTTATGAAATAGAACTCTGGGTAAACCCTAGAGTTTATTCTTAATGAGTAACACCTAACTTTGTGATTCTGTAAGACATCAAACACAATTCAGAATAAGAACTGGCCTTACCTTTTGCATCCATTTTAAATATACTTAACAGGGCATTGTTCACTAGGTTAAATTCTGCAGAGTCATCTGGATAAAGAAAAAGTGGCATAATGAATATAAAACAAATTTAAAATATCATCTGCTTCAGTTTCAAACTTGATTCAACATAGTTTCTCAAGGTTACATTGACAGGAAACTTGTAACTTAAGCCATTTCCTCAAGTACCAAAAAGATAACATGTTCCTTTTAAGGGTAGAGAACCCCATCTGGCATGCCTGAAAAACTTTTATTAAGATGCTACAATTATGAAACGACAGGAAATTGGGGGGAAAATTATGATACATCAAAATGCTCAAAAGAATCTAGTCATTACACCTTAATAACAGAATTAAAAACAAAACAATACTAGGAATTAGATAACCAGAAATCATTACACTTTAAACTACTGAATGAAAGTGGGAAATTTAATCTCTATTAGATGTAGGACCTCTAGCTCTCCTGCACCCCATTCAAAACCTAAAAACAGAGTCAATATTTCAGAAAGAAGATATATATTTAGAGAAAACGGTAATAAAATCCCTTACCTGTCTGCAAAAGTTGCGTTAATATATCTGCCACTCGAGGAAGATTTTCTCCAGTGGCAAATTGAGGCAGTTCTTTAATTGCTTGACGTCGAATCTGGGCATGATTTCAAACAAAAATTAACCAAATACTATCACCTTTAAAATAACACACACAGCTTTTTTTTTTTTTTTTTTCAAAAGACAAGGTCTTGCTCTGTTGCCCAGGGTGGAGTGCAGTGGTGCAATCATGGCTCACTGTAGCTTTGACCTAGGCTCAAGAGATCCTCTTGCCTCAGCCTCCTTAGTAGCTGGAAGTAGAGACGCAAGCCTCCACGCCTGGCTAATTTTAGAGGCGAGTCTCCCCATGTTGCCCAGGCTGTTCTCATACTTTGGGAGGCCGAGGCGGGCGGATCACAAGATCAGGAGTTTGAGACCAGCCTGGCCAACAGAGCGAGACTCTGTCTCAAAAAAAAAAAAGAATTTGCTCCAATTTAATATTCAAGTTACACAGAAAAAAATGTAAAAAGTGATGTTAACAATGTCTGGCTGAAGGAGAGACTTCAGATTATAAACAACTGTTTACAGGCTAATTATATGCAACTGTTAGGTTTTTACTACCGATGGGCTTATAATACAGTATTCCTTAAAAATGGCTACTGTGGCAATGTTATACCTAGTTAACTGTTTACTTTAGAATTTTCAGTATTGACTACTAAATACAACATTTGTGGCTATATCCTGCATGTTTAATTCCAAATACTGATCTTGGCTTATTCGATTTTTACATAAAAAATGTACAGCAGGCCAGGTGAGGTGGCTCACGCCTGTAATCCCAATGCTTCAGAAGGCCAAGGTGGGAGGACAGCTTGAGGCCAGGAGTTTGAGACCAGCCTGGACAACAAAGCAAGACCCTACAAAAAAATTAAAAATCACCCGGGAACAGTAGCCTGTGCTACTTGGGAGGCTAAGGTGGAAAAAATGCATGAACCCAGGAGTTCAAGGCTGCAGTAAGCTATGGATGTGCAACTGCACTCCAGTCTAGGCAACAGAGTGAGACCCTGTCTCTATTAAAAACACACAAAAAAATCCAGCAAATTCTGCATGAAATGTTGGCAATTCGCTGTTTCATCTGAAAAGACAAGAGCTAACAATTGAATATTCTTAGGAACCTGTGTCAGCAGCCAGAAATATTACCAGTTAATTCTATTCAAAAAAAAAAACAAAAGAACTCAAAAAACAAAAACTATTTCTTTTAATCTAGTAATCCTATTCACTTATTACACAGACCATTCAGACCATTTTTCTGCCATGCAAAATATATAAGGGTAGTGAAAGTACATTTTATTTTATAACACATATCTAAGTAAGCACAAATTGATTAAAAACAGTCTAATTTCATATGCACAATGAATAACAATCTATGAAACAAAATGTGAGCCACAATCCATTTTTAACAGTGGACAAATAAGCAAAACTAAGTATTTTGAGATTCTATGCATTTTTCATAATTTAAAGGTGGTGAAAAAGGCTAATACATTTTATCATATGTAAATTTAAGCCTGGGTATGATGCCATGCCAGACCATACTGTAGTATTTTATTGTGTACTCTGATATATCAGATGGCTACTCCAATTGTATTAGCCACACACAGAAACATCTGAAAGACTGCTATAAAGTGTCACTCATATACTTACAGATACATCTTCATCCTCACAGAGGTCTAACTGTGCATTGATAGCAGAATCAGCCAATTCTGGAAAATGCTTAAAGAATTTTGGAATAAATTGAGCTGCTAATCGTTTTTCCTTAGTACCACCTTTCACACCATCCAGTATCACTTGATAGGCATCTTTATGCTGAAATAAAGAAAGACACATGATTTTGAAAGATGGGAAGCTAAGTAAAAGACCATAAAACATGTTAGCGTGTGCTTTAAATTTTTACACAGGCTAAGAAATAAGGTTGATTTTCGGAGGTTTACTACTTAAATGGGACACTTATCTTCCCAATTCTGTTCTTCCTCCACCTTTGGTTAATTTTTGATTTGGGGGAGATGGACGAGTCTAATTTAAAGTGGAAAAAGCATACGTGTGTTTGTTAATATACCAACGCTTCTTCATTCTAGTGATTACTGACTCTAGCCTTGTGACTGTGTCATGCTTAAAAAATTTGTAATGGGCCAGGCATGGTGGCTCACGCCTGTAATCCCAGCACTTTGGGAGGCCGAGGCGGGTGGATCACCTGAGGTCAGGAGTCAAGACCAGCGTGGTCAACATGGTTAAACTCCGTCTCTACGAAACACAAAAATTAGCCAGGCATGGTGGCATGCGCCTGTAATCCCAGCTACTTGGGAGGCTGAGGCAGGAGAATTACTTGAGTCTGGGAAATGGAGGTTGCAGTGAGCCGAGATCGCACTACTGCACTCCATCCTGGACGACAGAGTGAGACTCCGTCTCCAAAAAAAAAAAATTGTAATGATGGTCAGGTGTGGTGGCTCACGCCTGTAATCTCAGCACTTTGGGAGGCCGAGGTGTGCAATCACTTGAGGTCAGGAGTTCCAGACCAGCCTGCTAAATATGGTGAAACCCCCCTCTCTAAAAATACAAAAATTAGCTGGGCATGGTGGCAGACATCTCTAATCCCAGCTACTCAGGAGGCTGAGGCAGGAGAATTGCTTGAACCCAGGAGGTAGAGGTTGCAGTGAGCTGAGATCGCACCATGGCATTCCAGATTGGGTGACAGAGCGAGACTCCATCTTAAACAAGGAAATAAATTATAATGAATACCACAGACTTCACAAATAACTGCACCATATTTACTTAAAAAAAAAATTTGCCTGTTTCCAATTAGCACCACGAAGAGGGTGAAGGGAATACATTCCAGAAATTTAGCAATTCCAGCAATGTTAGGAAATGCAGCTTAATTTTACCTCATAGCAGTATATGAAAGCTGTGACCATTCCATAGAGCCAGACAATTTTGGATTAAGACAGACTCTA
The DNA here is from genome assembly GCF_008728515.1 of Papio anubis. Taxonomy (NCBI): domain Eukaryota; kingdom Metazoa; phylum Chordata; class Mammalia; order Primates; family Cercopithecidae; genus Papio; species Papio anubis. Next base: position 106,209,631 of record NC_044987.1, read on the forward strand.
ATGTCACATGTTTAAACTTTTTATTGGAACTATACACTCAAAGCTCATTTGTTTCCTTAAAAAAAAATCACAAGTGCTCTCCCTCAAATACTCATAATGGGAGGAATCAATAAGTTCCCAATCCTCCTCAAGTGCGTGCCTCTAAACCAGTTGTTTTATGAAATGACGCTGATAAAGATGGTCAATAACAGTAACAAATACAGAAAGACTACACATATATCTTCTGTTTGGACATATTAATAAAAGTAACTGCAAAAAAAACCTTAAAAATTATAATCTTGACCAAACGTATACACAGTATAGTGTTTATTATGTATAAGGAGTGTTCTAAGTGCTTCAGACACATGAGCTTACTTCACGCCATCTAGTGGGGAATGACCAATAAATATCCAATGAACTATAGAATTCCCAGATTTGTTTTACATGATTCTTTTTGTGGATAATGCTAAGTGAAAAAATAAAGCAGGATGCAAAGTTACAGAACAACTCCCAAGTAACAGAAATTTCTGTGAATAAGGTTAGCTTCTTCATGAAATGCAGATGTATCAGTCTTCAGGAGTCATCACTGAAAAATGTATTATAAACACATCAAGACCCCGTCTCTCCAAAAAATATAAAATTAGCCAGGCATGGTGGTGTGTGCTTGCAGTCCCAGCTACTCGAGAGGCTGAGGCAGGAGAATCACTCGAGCCCAGGAGATAGAGGCTGTGGTACGCCGTGGCTGCGCCACTGCACTCTAGCCTGACAGAGCAAGACCCTGTCTCAAATAAAGAAAGGTGTATGACATACTTTTCACCGCAAACATTAAGAAAAGAAATCATGCTGACTTTTCTACCACTTTACATTCCTGTGGTTTGCCTCAGACTTCTAGGCAGGCTTCATAAAATCAAAGTTTGTTCTGACATCCTTACTTTTTGCAGGGTATCACAAATCTAATTCCCTTTAACTCAAACTTACTTATAAAGCCATTTGAAGAAACTCCTTACGCTGTCCAAAATTAAATGAAAAAGAAAAAAAAAACCTGCTTAAAACAAAACTTCCTTTTGCCAAGAAAAAAATATTAAATCTGGAATCAAATAAAAAGGCATCATTAGCAATACTTCTTGAAAGTCTACCAGGGACTGAGTGACTCCTTGTCTATATCACCACAGGTGTTACTACTATTCCTATCTTCTAGATGAGGAAACTAGGGCTCAGAGAAGCGAAATAAATACTTCCATGTATTTCTGAGGGATTATGAACTTGGTTAGTCAGTGGTTTTAGCTTAATCATACAAAAAACGCTACTACAAGAGTGGTATTTCAAGAAATAAAAGTCCAAGAAGCCTACACGCCAACCCTACAAAGCTAGTGTACTCAATGATTGGCAGAACAGGAGGAATCGGGGTTTCAGCATTATAGACATCTAATCAGCCAGACTGCTGTGGTCCTTTAACAGGTGTCTGATACATTTTTTAACTTTTGAGATTTTGAATACATCATATAAAATTAAGTATATTTTAAGTAAATTCATAATAATTTGAAACAGAATTTAAAATAATAGTGGGCCCACAACTTGCTCTGTTATGGCTAGTTAGAAGCCCTGGGCAAAGAGCAGCGGAAAAGGAGATTAGAAAGGTAAAGGAGTACACAAGAGTGAGACCTGAAGGAGTGGCAGAGGCAGAGTGGAGGAAAGGCAGGATGAATGCATAGGCAGAACATGGGGGTTACATGAGAAGATGATAAGACTGGAAGATTTGAGGTATTAAATAATTCTGCACTTAGAATTTGTCATCTGCAGTTTGCTTATTAGAATATACATGCCCAAAGATGTACGTATGTGTGTATGATAAAGTTCCCTTTATCCATTAGAGATAGTCTGTGTAAATGGTTTTTCTTATATTTTGTAAATGGTTTCTCTGTTCCTTCTTTGAACACATTTCTTCAACTATGAAAAAGAAATGCTTACTGAAGGGCAAGGTACAGTGCAAGAAGAGAATCAATCAATCAATCAATCAATGGATTTAACCCTTAAGACATTATAATGTAAGTATAGGAATAAGAAATAAAATACAAGTCTGAAGTATTGTTAATAAGTACATCGTGCCAAGGGGTTCAAAAAGAGAAGGATTTGATCTGCTTTGGGGAAATTAGCTGATAAAACCTCGAAGGGCTTGTGTTTGCCCTTACATATTTAGAAGGCACTACTCTGAAAGGAGTATTGACAATAACGGGGAGGGACTAGTCTGTAGTGGCAGCAATCAGAAAAACTGTTGTGCTTACCTCTCTAGTAAAGGTTGATAATCAAAATAAAAGTTAGAAGGAAGTCAAGACTGACAAACTCGAACGCAGTCTCAGAAGTATCCAGACACGTTGTTTGCCAGGAAACTTAGTACTGATCATAAATCTCATAAGTTGACCTGAAAATCAGGCTTTGCTACATCAGGAACATGAACACGGTTTTCTCTCCTTAAAAACAAGTGAAATGGTATCCTCTCTACTAAGTTGGCTTTTGCCTTTGTTAGTTAAAATTACAAGCAATATCCTAAAACCTACTGTCTTTTAGTAAGTGATTTTAGGCATTTTATCTAAAAGGGGAGAAGTATAACCCAACAGAGCAGAATTAGTAGGCATTATCTTTGGTTCTCCTAAAATTCACAATGTTTGAGCAGCCTGAGCTAATCACTACATCTCATTATGCAGAGAGAGTTTAGATAGTTGCTTGACAGCTGTCAATACAGAAGGCATTGATGACCCATAATCTACAGGGAACTGTGTTAAATTCCAGTGTCCAGCCGGGTGTGTGGTACATGGTAGGTGAAACCTACCGAATAAAGCATGAATTCTCATTAAAGTGTAGACAAAGTTATCCTTTTCCATTTTTTCACAAACTTGTCTCTTAAGTACCCTTACTAAATAAAGAGTACATTTTTGCTGCAAATACATTTTTGCTGCAAGAAAGACATTTTGACTCCTTGGGGGAGAACTCTCAATTCAATCTGGTTTTTATAAAGATGACATGAGAAGGAAATGTAAGCAAATCTCAAAATTAAAGTAGGGGAATGGGACAGCATTATCTATACGGTTTCAAAGGCTTCTTAGAAAGATTCCTGACAGAACCACAGTTCTAGCTTTCACCCTATCCCCTCTACTGATGTGCAACAAAATCAAACACAGGTAGAACAATTTGTTACAAAGTTACCCAACTAAGTTCCAGAAAAATTATACGATTGAGAATATCTTCACTACTAGTTCTTTTTAGGAATAACAAATTCAAACTGATTCTACATAGTTTTTATCTTTTTTTTTTTTTAATTTTTTGTTTGAGATGGAGTCTCACTCTGTTGCCCAGGCTGAACTGGAGTGGCCTGGTATCAGCTCACAGGAACCTCTGCCCCCTGGGTTCAAGTGATTCTCCTGCCTCAGCCCCCCCAAATAGTTGGGACTTCGGGCGCACGCCACCATGCCTGGCTATTTTTTGTATTTTTAGTAGAGATAGGAGTTCACCACGTTTGCCAGGCTGGTCTCGAACTCCTGACCTCAAGTGATCTGCCCACCCAGGCCTCTTAAAGAACTGGGATTACAGGAGTGAGCCACCGTGCTCGGCAGTTTTTATCTTCTTAATGAAGAGAATATTCCTCCTTCACAACCGACCTACACACTCTATCCACATGTACAACAGAATATCCGTATACATTTCTCACTGATAATAGTGAAATTCCCTACTGACAGGGAATGAAGGGAAAAAAAATCATCTGCTATTTCAAACTGGTACATTCACAATTCTAGATTAAGCTACAATAAAGCTCCAACATGAATTTTTTTTCTTTCTTTCAGCTCAGAAAGGTCTTATTTGAATTATGTTCAGAAAAGGGGACGGGAAAGGTACTCCCACGACTGTTAATAGACTAGAATCTTCCACTTTCTCCAAGAAGGGATGCGTAAGCAGAAAAATCACAAAGTTCTAACTAAGCACTGAAAAGCTATGGTGTGGGATTTCTAAAACAATTATCAAAGTTGCCTCCAGGACTGCCTGGTTCTTTTCCCAGCCACTTATCAAGTTCAATGTACTCCGCTACTTGAAAACTCATACAGGGAACAAATGGCTCGTACGGATAATTCACTGCTGAGAAACTGTGTATCCGCGGCAAGCATGGCAAGAGCGCTCTTCCAGAGAACTCCATTCAGAGCTGCACTCCCACACACTCCTTCGCCCAGCCCTGTTTTATTTTCTTCAAACACGTTTCATTAAAAACAATAAATAATAATAATAATAATAATAATGATAAAACCCCCTTTTTTTTTTTTTTGACGGGGTCTCGCTCTGTTGCCCAGGCTGGAGAGCAGTGAAGCGATCTCGGCTCACTGCAACCTCCGCCTTCCAGGTTCAAGCAATCCTCCCACCTCCGCCTCCTGAGTAGCTGGGATTACAGGCGCGCGCCACCACGCCCGGCTAATTTTTGTATTGTTAGTAGAGACGGGGTTTCACCATGTTGCTCAGGCTGGTCTCGAACTCCTGACCTCGTGATCCACCCGCCTGGGCCTCCCAAAGTGCTGGGATTACAGGCGTGAGCCACCGCGCCGGGCCTCACAATGCCTTTCTTATTCATCACTCACTACACTCCCTCCTAACTGTACATTCTGAGAGCGCGCGGACCTTTCCATCTGTATCTCCAGCGCTCGGCGCTCAAAAAATGTACTGAATAAATGAAACTGTGAGCCCTCATCAAAGTCTGGACCAAAGAGTCCCTCTTCTGTTTCTCACAAACTTCTGTCTCTTAAACACTCTTCCTCAACTAGTAGCAGAATTTTGCCTCCAAAAAAACAAAAACAAAAACAAAAAGACAACACATCTTGACCTCTTGAAGAAAACTCCCGATCTAATCTTGTTCAGAAAAGGGGACGGGAAAGGAGAAAGGCTTAAGAGAATCCTGTAGAGGAAAGCCCGGGAGGAGAATTAACGTGAGCCTGAACGGGCTGAGTTAGGTTACGCCAAGGTGGGAAAAGGCTGGGCGAGGGAGGCAGGGAAGCCTGGAACTCTGGGGACCGCGGTCTCCCTGGTGAAGCCGGAGTCTACACTCCCCGAGAGGCCCACCCCGACGAGACGTCCTGGGGAGGTTAGGAGCTCCCCCGGGAGGATGAAGCCGCAGCCCCCGCCCGGCCCGGGAGAGCGCGGCGGGCTGCGCTTTGGAAAGGCCGCGGAGCGCCGGGCCCTGCAGGCCGCCCGGGGACTCACTCACCTGGCCCACTTGCTCCGTGGCATCGGCCAGGATGCCATAATTGCGGTAAAGCTCCTCTACCGTCGGCATGGTGAGCGACAAGCCCAGGGCCCGCTTCCGCTATCCTTGTCCTCACCGGCGCCACCGCCGCCTCGGAACTTCTCCAACCCCACTACCTGCACTATTACACCTCCAGCTGCCGCCAGTGCCGCCGCCAGTCACCGCTCACAGCGCGGCTCCGCCCCCGACGTCTACGTAAAGACGCGCACGTCGGGAGCGGCCTTCAGTAGAATCCAATGCGCCTCCGCGATTTTTGTCGCCCTCTAGAGCTTGGAGGAGCAAAAAGCGGCAAGGATGATTGGATTATCTCACGCCTTTTTGAAAGCTTGAACCTGTCTGGAGGCTCTCGATGGGAGGGGTGGGGGTGGGCGGCGAGATTAATACAAAGATAATCGCGTTTCTGCCCTTAGAAGATCTTACATATGAGAAGTCACAAACGGTTTCCTCCTGATTCAAGGAAGGTAATATTAATCAGTGGCAATAGAGGGTAGTGGGTCCGGTGGGAAGCAAAAAGCATTCCTATGCCATTTAAAAACCCTCTGTGTCCACCACGCTAATCAAGTGTGGGGTCAAATTCGGCCTGCTGGAAGAATTTGCTTATCTTTGCTGCCAATGTAAAGAATTGGGGCCACCTGATTATGTATAGTATCCAAGAGAGTAATAAATAAATGAAATCACGTACGCTTACTGATAAGAATTTCTAAGATACAAGTTTAGATGAAATTTTATATATATATTATATAATTATCATGTCTATATATAGTTGGGCGCTGTGGTTCACACCTGTAATCCCAGCACTTTGGAAGGCTGAGGTGGGTGGATCACTTGAGGTCAAGAGTTCAAGATCAGCCTGGCCAACATGGTGAAACCTGGTGTCTACTAAAAATACAAAAATTAGCCAGGCCTGGTGGCACGCACCTGTAGTCCCAGCTACTTGGGAGACTGAGGCAGGAGAATTATTTGAACCTAGGAGGCAGAGGTTGCAGTGAGCCCAGATCATGCCACTGCACTCCAGCCTGGGCCACAGAGCAAAACTCTATCTCAGAAAAAGAAAAAAAAGTTAAAAAGCAGGTATAAGATGATCCCATTAGGTAAAACATACAAAGCATACAAAACAAAGTTATGTGTGTATGTGTAAAAGGATGTTAAAGGATGTTAAAATTTCAAGATTGAAACATCAAACTCTAATACACTGTAAATTTCAAAGCCAGATCCACTTGTACAGAATATACACAGGAAATGATTACAAAAGAACTCACTGGCTCTTGTACTTCTCAGTTAGATTGAGGATAAATTTCAAACCCTAAAAAGGATTAGAGCTGAGTGTGATAGCCAACAGTCCCAGCTATGTGGGAAGCTAAGTGAGGAGAATCACTTGGGCCCAGGAGTTCAAGTCCAGCCTGGGCAACATAACAAGACCCCTGTCTAAAAATAAGAAATCAAGTGTAAAATTCAATGTTAAAAAAATTACAATTTGGACTTTCATGGAGAAACAGAAAAAGAATTAGGGAATGAAATGAGAGCAATTGGTGATAAGATTTTTTTATTTTTATGTTTTAGAGAAAGATGTTCTTGTGAGTACATTGAGGGCAATTTCTATCCCCTTCCCTCAAGCGTGGGGCCATTTTGAGGAGCCTGAAATATGGTCCCAGGTGGTTGAGAGACACAAAGGACTGGACATGCCTGATAAGCTCAGGTTACCCGTGGCTGCAGAGTGGAGGTGGCCATGTTGGGATCTACTGTGTTCCCAGATTTTGCTGGAGCGAGGGGATGGGAGTGATTCCCTTATAGCAGAGATGAGCCCTATAAAAGAGAAAGAGATTCTGGATTCATTTTGAGTCCTTCTGCCTGAGAGTAAGAACGCCCACACAGCAAGAGTCAATGGCGGCAGAAAGAGAGTGGTGACTGCGAGCAGCACATCAACACCTCACGGGGTCACCATTGGGAGTGGCCTCTAAAGACCCTTGGAGTGGCCACAGGACAGACCTGGTCTCTATCAGACCAGAGAGAGCCTGTGGTACTGCACCGTCCAGACCTTTGCGAGGTTCTACTCTTCCTTTCTTCTCATGTTCCCCTCTCAGTGCATTTGCGCAGGAGGGGTCAGAAGCTGCCCACCAGACTGAGTGGAGGATATAGAGAAGAAAGGCAAGATGGGGAGCAACATCAGCTGGAGAAGAGAACAAGATCTGGTTGGAAATTAAGTTTGGATTCACATGTTGAAATGGATGTTTTAATTTCTGAAGCAGAAAAGGCTGGTTCTGCCAGAATTTCTCTCTAGGGCTGGAATGAGATGACCCTACCTGCTATGTCTGAATGATTGTGTCCCCTCAAATTCATATGTTGAAACCCACCCCCCAAAATGATACTATTAAAAGGTGGGGGCTTTGACAGATGATTATGTCCTGAAGGCTCTGCTCCCACTAATGAGATTAGTGCCCTTATACAAGAGGCTTGAGAGAGCATGTTTGCCCCTTCTATCACCCTGTGAGGACACACAGAAGGCACAATCCATAAAGAACAGGCCTTCATCAGACACCAGATCCTGCTGGTGCCTTGATCTTGGACTTCCCAACTTCCACAACTGAGGCAATAAATTTCTGTTGTTTATAGATTATCCTTTCTAAGGTATTTTGTTATAGTAGCATGAATGGACTAAGACACCACCTGAATAAATTTTAAAGAGGTGGTGGAAGACAATAAGAAAGCTATATATATATGTGTGTGTGTATTTTTATATATAGACATATATAGCTATATATAGCTTTATTATTCTCATATGTTTTTATATATTATAGTTTAATATATAATATATGTATGTATATTTTTAGACATAGTCTGGCTCTGTGGCCCAGGCAGGAATGCAGTGGTGTGATCTCGGCTCACTTCAACCTCAACCTCCTGAGCTCAAACCATCCTCCCACCTCAGCCTCCCAAGTAGTTGAGACTGCAGGCGCATGCCACCACACCTGGCTAATATTTGTAGTTTTAGTAGAGACAGGGTTTTGCCATGTTGCCCAGGCTGGTCTCAAACTCCCGAACTCAAGCGATCCGCCTGCCTCGGCCTCCCAAAGTGCTAGGATTACAGGCATGAGCCACTGTGCCCAGCCAATAAAGCCGTATTTTGATCACATCCTTCAAGTTAAGTATTTGATGTAGTGATACATACATGTTTAAACATAGAAAAAGCAATCTGGGGCAGGAAATAAAGCTGTGTTTGCTTGGGGGACCTTTGCTTTGGCTTAATGTTTTAATTCATTACAATAAGTATGCCAATATATACACATAATATATTTTATGTATCCATTTTTAAAAACAAATTTAAGAAGAGAAAAAAAACTCAGCTTGTGTTTCTATGTTCTAAAATATAGCTATTCATACAAACTCCTTTAAAACTGACCCTTGACGGCCAGGTGCGGTGGCTCACACCTGTAATCCCAGCACTTTGCGAGGCCAAGGCGGGAGGATCATTTGAGGTCAGGAGTTTGAAACCAGCCTGGTCAACATGGCAAAACCCTGTCTCTACTAAAAATACAAAAATTAACTGGGCGTGGTGGCAGACGCCTGTAATCCCAGCTACTCGGGAGGCTGAAGCAGGAGAATCGCTTGAACCTGGGAGACAGAGATTGCAGTGAGCCGAGGTGGTGCCACTGCACTCCAGTCTGGGTGACAGAGTGAGACTCTGTCTCAAAAAACAAAAACAAAAACAACCACCAAACAAACAGAAAAAAACCCTCACCCTTGTCTAAGTTGCCGGGCAGTTTCATTCAACACCGCTCTTCCTGATGCAGTCTATTACTTAGCCACGTTCGTCAGGCTTGTGAATGCTTCTTGGTCTCGTTTTTCCTCTGTAACAGTCCTGGGGTTTGCTTTAAATTGTTTCCTATTTTTGTCTATTTCTAGCTGGTCACTTACGCTAATGGGTTTTGATTGGTCCTAATGACGATAATGATGACAACATCGATGACGATGCTAATGGTAATGATATCCCATTCCAATAATAACCCATATAGAGTCATCCCAATAATAACCAGCATATATTAAGTGATGGCAGAGTTCTGAGCACTTCATGTGAATCAATTCTCAAAAACTCTATGGGTTAGAACATACTATTCTCATCTTCACTTTACAAATGAGAAAATAGACAGACGTCAACTAACTAGTACCATGTTTCTTAACTCAGATGAGTTTGAGTCCTGGTGTGTCCAGAATTGGTTCCTTCTGTTGGGTCCTTGGTCTCGCTGACTTCAAGAATGAAGCCGCAGACCCTCACAGTGAGTGTTACAGTTCTTAAAGATGATGTGTCTGGAGTTTGTTCCTTCACATGTTCAGATATGTCTGGAGTTTCTTCCTTCTGGTGGGTTTGTGGTCTCACTGACTTCAGAAGTGAAGCCACAGAGCTTTGCAGTGAGTGTTATAGCTCATAAACATAGTGTGGACCCAAAAAGTGAGCAGCAGCAAGATTTATTGTCAAGAGTGAAAGAACAAAGCTTCCACAGTGTGGAAGGGGACCCAAGCAGTTTGCTGCTGCTGGCTCAGGTGGCCAGCTTTTATTCCCCTATTTTGGCCCCACCCACATCCTACTGATTGGTCCATTTTACAGAGTGCTGATTGGTCCATTTTACAGAGTGCTGATTGGTCCGTTTTTACAGAGTGCTGATTGGTACATTTACAAACCTTTAGCTAGACACAGAGTGCTGATTGGTGTGTTTTTACAGAGTGCTGATTGGTACATTTACAAACCCTTAGCTAGACACAGAGCACTGATTGGTGCATTTTCACAGAGTGCTGATTGGTGTGTTTACAATCCTTTAGCTAGACACAGAGTGCTGATTGGTGTGTTTACAAACCTTTAGCTAGACACAGAGCACTGATTGGTGCGTTTTTACAGAGTGCTGATTGGTGCATTTACAAACCTTTAGCTAGACACAGAGTGCTGATTGGTGAGTTTACAATTCTTTAGCTAGACAGAAAAGTTCTCCAAGTCCCCACCCAACCCAGAAGCCCAGCCAGCTTCACCTCTCAATCCCCCCTCTAAACAGGACACCCCAACTGCTGTTGGGAATTGGGCAATGACCACTCTAGCTTCTTCCTGCTGGATAGGAGCAAAGAAGGGGCCCTGCAGTTGTAGTGTCCTCCAGAGGGGAACTCTTTAGGCCAGTGAAAGGGTCAGCAGGTTGGTCCAGGGGTCCTCCATAGACGTTGTTAGTTGAGCTCATTTGGGGTTCTGTTTGTAAGACCATCTGTAGCTTGATGGCCTTGATTCTAGAGGAAACAAATTTGTCAAGGAGGTTAAAAATACAGGGCCCTAAGGCAAGTAATAGCAAGATGGCTGTCACAGGACCTAGAAAGGGGAGAAGCCATGTCGCCCAACTCCAGAGGTTGGTATGAGTTTGAAAGGCATTGTCTGATTTCAGAAGCCTTTTCCTGTAAATGCTGGGTGGCATCTCGTACTATTCCTGACTGGTTAGTGTGAAAACAACACTCTTCCCCTAAGAGGTGCAGAGTCCTTCTTTCTCAGCAGTGAGGAGGTCTAGGCCTCAGAGGTTTTGGAGATTCACTGCTGCCAAAGAGTCTATTTGGGATTATAGAGTAAGGATAGATTTCGTTATTTCTTGCAAACTATCTGAGAAATCCTTTGAGAGTATGTGGCAGTAGGATAATGAATAGATAAACTGGCTATTCTGGTTCCTGTAGCAGTAGCCATTCCTAACCCTATAAGTAGGGGTATTACTTGTGTGGCTCTGCACTGATGGACTTGAGCTTTGAGGGGTACTGATAGGGTCTGATTTCCTGGGGCAATGTCAATGTTGGGACTTAGAAAGACTAAGGTGCAGGTGCCTGTCCAGTTAGTGGGGAGGCAGATACAGGTCGACGTTCCACATAAGAAGAATATACCTTGGCTGGGTAGACAGAACTGGTTGTGTATGTCAAAAAGGTGAGTGAGTTTGTTGTTTTCATTTTCCCATACTCCCAGAGTACTTGCCAAGGTAGCTCCGGTGAGCAGCTGGAAAGGGGTGTTGGGAGCAAACTGAGTGGCTCCCTGTGTTCTATTTTCCCATTGGAAGATAAAACCATTTTGTATCTACTAGGAACCATTTGAGAGAGTGATTAAAAGAGGGGATGAGAAGCTTTCACTAGTGATGGGGACGCTGCTGCAGGGAGTCCAGGGGTGGATGGTCATGCAGGGAGTATGTTTGCCATTACAAAACCTGGACTGTTTGTTAAGCAGGGAGGAGGTGATGATTTTTTGGGGCCCTGAGAAGTGGACAAGACATCTGAATGGAGCTGTTTGGGTGACTCGGAAGTTACCATGATCAGTTGGGGCTTGAAGTTGTAGGGTGTAATTACACTGATGGGTAGTAGGTGCCCCAGGGGCAGGCCTGATAACAGATTGTGTTGGATGCATAAAGGGGCTTGAAAAGTTAAGATGGTATTCATAGTTACAGGGCTGTGTGTGGGCTTTTCGTTGCTTATGTATTAGGTGAGGTTGGAAATGTAAGAATGCAAAAGTTGGATTGCACGTCCTGTTACGGTATTCTTGGTCCTATCAGAGATGGGGAAGTCAGCTAATGATTGCAGATTTAGAAGTCGGAAAGGATCTTTTCCTTCATAACGAGGGTGGTAGGTTAAGTTGGTAAGGACCCAGTATTTTTTGCGGGAATGGGAGTGGCAAGGTAAGCAGAAGTTGATAGAGAGATACAAAGCCAACAGTCATTTGTCAGGGAAGGGTTGGACTGCTTGAACAGAGAGTGGGTTAAGTTGAGAGTCTTGTAGAGGTCATTAGGAGCTAGTGGAAGGAGAGGGGTGATTGTATGAGGTATCCAAGGAAGCAGGAGGAATAGATAGGCAAAGAGTAAAGAGGAAGGTAAAGAGTGTGCGCTGGAAGACGAGATCATCTTATCCAGTCTGAGTTAAAGGTAGGAGTAAATTGCTGTCAGAAGGAAGGGAGATAGAAAGAAGGTTGATGTGACTAGGATTTTTGTCCTGACAGGAGCTACAGTATATAGTCCTATTGCAAAGAGTATGGTTAGTATGCTGCTTAATAATAAGATGAAATAGTAAAAGGATTCCATTGAAGGGGCAAGGAGAGGTGTTAAAGATAAAGATTATGTAGGTTTTCACTGATCTTTTTTAAGGAGGATGGGTTTTTCTTCAGGATCAGTGGTAGGAGCCTTTTTAGTCTGGAATGTTTCCTTCTGAAATAGGAGATGCAAGTCCTCCAATGGTTTGCAGGTGTATCGAGGCTGGTCTGCCTGATCTTGGGACTCCTGAGCTGACGGTCCTGCAGGTTCCTCAGGGGGTGTCCAAAATTTAACTTGGGTGTGGTGAATCCAAGATTCCACTCCTGCCACTTTAACTGCAGTGGGGATAGAGGATTACCAAGTACAGTAATTCCCACAAAGAGTCCATACATGGGGAGGTAGAGGGGAGAGATTTGACCAACACTAGATCTTCTGGTTGAAACAACTCTGTTCCCTTTTCTCTGTGACAGCCTTCAGGTAGGCTTTTAAGATTTTGTTGATATTTTGCCAAAGAAGTTATATGTTTGACCAAGTTGGCCATTTCCTGATCAAGTAGGAGGTCATTTGTGAGAAAAGGTCATCCATACAGCATTTCATATGGAGTGAGCCCCATTTTGTGAGGAGAATTTCAGGTTCTCAACAAGGCCATGGGCAAAAGAGTAGGCCAGGGGAGATGAGTTTCTTGTGTTAGTTTCCTTAAGTGCCTCTTGAGTGTTTCATTTGCCTTCTCGACCTTCCCTGAGGATTGTGGCCTTCGGGCACAGTGAAAGTAATATTGTATTCCTAGCGCCCTGGAAATTCCCTGAGTTATTGTGGCTTTAAAAGCCAGACAATTGTCACTCTGTAAGCTCTGGGGAAGCCAAAATCTAGTAATTATTTTATGAATTAGGACTTTAATCACTTCCTGAGCCTTCTCTTGCAGGGGAAAACTTCTATCCAATTTGTAAAGGTATCAACACAGACCAACAAGTATTGAAATCCCTTTGACTTAGGCATATGGGTGAAGTCTAACTGCCAGTCCTCTCCAGGATAGTGACCTATTCTTTATTTCCCCAAAGGGGCCTTATGATGGACCAAGGGATTATTCCTTTGGCGCACCTCACAGACTTTGACTACCTGTCGGATGGTCCAGAGGAGATTTGGCCCTGTAGATAGGGACTTGACCATTTAATGAGTGTTTTCAATACCCATATGAAAAGTTTGATGCAGGGTTTTAAGTATTTTCCACTGGCTTGCTTCAGGTGTAAGTACCTTTCCTTCTTCTGTCATTAACCACCCTGAGGCAAGAAAACTATGCCCCCATGAAAGTTCCCATTCTGTTTCAGCTGGGGAATACTGGGGCTTAATCTCTTGGAGTGGTTTGTTGCATACCAAGAGTCTTTCTGTAGGCATTTCTAATGGAAGGTTCTGCCTGGCAGCAATTTTGGCCTCAGCATCTGCCTGAGAGTTTCCTTCGGCCTTTTCTCCTTCACCTTTCTGATGGCTTTGGCAGTGTAAGACTGGCACCTCCTTGAGTTTTTGCGTGCAATAACTCCATAATTTCCTTGTGGTATTTAATGGGGGTTCTCCCAGAGATTAGGGACTCACTTTCTTTCCATATTGCAGCATGGGCATATAGGATTAGGTAAGCATACTTGCTATCTGTATACACATTTATTCTTTTTCCCTTTCCAAATTCTAAGGCTTGGGTAAGTGCCACTAGTTCTGTCAAGATCTTGCACTAGTCTCCACTGAGCGTTTGGTTTTTGTACTCCTAGAATTGGGGTGTTGCAGGGACTGCTGCATTTCCTTACTAAGCCTTGAGTTTTTAAATGTTTAACACTATCCTGTAATCCTTTATGAGCTTCAGGCCTTAAGGGATATTGCCTTTGATAAGGAAAAGTGGTGGGATCTTTTAGCCTGATTTGGACTGGGCAGGCATTTTTTGCCCTTCCAAATTGTCCTCCCAATGTCCAGACTTCAGGGTTGATTCCCTCCTCAAGTAGGGGACAACAAATGGGTAACTTGTTCCCCATATTCATGTAGCTAATAGCTCCAGCTTTGGCTAATATATCCCTCCCTAATAAGGGTGTGGGACTTTCAGGCATAACAAGAAAGGCATGTGAAAAGAGCAAAGTCTCCCAATTACAACTGAGGAGGTGGGAGAAATACCTGGTTACCGGCTGTCCCAGGATTCCTTGGATGGTAGCAGACCTTGAGGACAGTCATCCGGAACTGGAGATTAACACTAAGAAGGCCACGCCAGTGTCCAGGGGGAAGTCAATTTCCTGGCCCCCAGTGGTTAAGCGTACCTGGGGCTCAGTGAGGGTGATGACATGAGCTGGTGCTTGCCCCAGGCACTCTCAGTCCTGTTGTTGGATCATCTGGTTGGGGGCTTCTGGCCAAGAGAACCGTTGCACTCTGGGGCAGCGCGCCTTCCAGCGATTGCCTCAGCATAGCAGATGTGGACAAGGGGGCGGCTTGTTTCTCGTTGGACAATCTTTTCTAAATTGTCCTTGTAAACCACACTGAAAACAAGCCCTACCAGGTGATTGGCCTGCTCCATTTTCTGTCCTGTCTGAACCACCACGGTTTGTTTGTCTGAGGGCCATGACTAAGGCTGCGGCCTTTCTCTAATCTTGTTTTTCCTTTTGGGCCTGTTCCTCTTGGTCTCTATTATAGAACACCGAGGTTGCCAGGTTTAATAACGCCTCCAGATCTTGTTCAGGGCCCAGGGCTCGCTTTTGGAGCTTTCTCCTGATATCTGTGGCTGATTGGGTAATAAACGTATCTTTTAGGATCAATTTACCATCTAGTGTGTCAGGTGACAGGGGAGTATATTTTCTTAAGGCCTCCTGTAGCCACTTGAGGAAGGCAGAAGGATTTTCTTCCTTTCCCTGAGTTATGGTAGACATAATTGAATAATTCATGGGCTTTTTCCTAATTCTTAGTCCTTCTAGAACACAAGTCGACAAATGTTTATGACTCCAGATCCATGATCTGAATTGAGGTCCCAGTAGGGATCCATACTGGGGATGGCTTGCTGACCGGTGGGGAATTTGTCCCTTTCTTCAGTTGTCATTCTATCATTTACTTGACTAAAATACGAGGTATCTCCAAACTCTTGGGCTGCAGCTAAAGCCTCATTCTTTTCATCAAAGGCCAGGATTTGATCTAAGGATAGCATGACATCTCTCCAAGTGAGATCGAAGGTTTGCCCTAGACCCTGTAGGACGTCTATGTACCTATCAGGATCATCTGAAAATTTCCCCAGGTCTGCCTTGATCTGCTTTAAATCAGAAGGAGAAAGGGACATGTACCTGGGTTGGGCCAAATTCCTCTCCCCCTACAGCTTGAAGGGGACATAACCAATAGCCCAGGGGGTTTTGTGGTCCTTTGGAGATCTCTTTGCTTATTTCCTTCTGGGCTGAGGAGATTAGAGGAGACTTACCATTAATAGGAAGGGGAGATATAGGGAGGCTAGGATATGGGGGTAAGCTGAGAGGTCCTCCTGTGGGTCGTAAATTGCAAGCTTTGCATAGTTGTGTTTTCTCCTTCAATGAAAAGAAAGCTTGGACATAAGGTATTTCACTCCATTTGCCTTCCCTGTTACAGAAAACGTCAAGCTGCATGATAGTATTGTAATTTACCCTTCCCTCAGGTGGCTATTTTTCCCCATCAGAGAGAGAATATTAGGGCAAAGCTGTAGTGCAGAAAAAAAACGAGCTGCCTCTTTTTCAGGGTTTGTCAAATTGGTACCAATGGCTTAGGATGCATTTCAAGGGTGAGCCTCTTGATGCCTGTGTGCTTCCTATCTGAAAGACAAAACCACTCATGGTTTTGGTTTGTTTCTGCCCCTGCCCAAGAACCCGCAATGGTCCCTGGACCCTGCTGATTGGAATAGTTGCGCTCACCGATGCAGCAGCAGAAACACCTCTTGCCCAAGAACCTGCAACGGTCCCTGGACCCTGCTGATCGGAATAGTTGTGCTCACCGACACAGCAGCAGAAACACCAGTTTTTCTCCTAGACCACAAGGAGGACTGAGGAAGGTCGGATTTAGTGGCCCTTACTGATGCATTCTCAAAAACCTGCACCCTTGCCTGTCCTCCTAGACCACAAAAAGGACTGAGAAAAATCGGATCTAGTGGCCCTTATCGACACATTCTTGAAAACCTGTTAGAGTCCTACGCATTCTCTTGTTAGTATTGGGACTTCACTTGTGTCCTATAAAGATGTTATGCCCCAAAAATGAAGTGGAGGGCCATACCCTGAGGGAGGGGAGGGATCTCCAGAGTTGGAAGAGTGATGCCTTTCGTCCTCACTTGAATAGGAAGGATATCATTTCTGAGGCTTCCCATATCCCAGTTTTAGGAATAGCTTTTATTAGGCCTGCTAGTCTGAGGAGGGATCCTAAAATTCTGGATAGTCCCCCGCTGCCAATGGGGCTTTGGGCAAAAATTATGTCTTTCTGATTGGTGAGCCTGGGTGCCTAAAGAAGGGAAAAGGGTCCTGAAGTTTATACTAGAAATCATTCTTATAGGAGAAACTAGAAAAGCACCAGAGACAGGGAGTGGTTTTTAGAGGTGGGACTAGCCTCTGAGAAGAGAGGCGGGATGGTTTGTCTGACAGGCATTAGGACCCAGGAGGCAAGGGGTCAGGATAGATAGGATAGATGGGTGAGTCTCGCTTGGGCAACATGACTTTGAGAGTTCTGCTCATGGCCACAGGGTCAACCAACTTGTTGTCAGGACCCCAGAGCTGAATGGCTTTCCTCTCTGTTGACCCTCGGCTCAGCCCTGAAGTGCAGGAAAAGCAGAAGCTGCTTCCAGGCAAACCAATGCTCCCAACTCCGAAGAGTCAGGGGTTGTTAGAGAGCCCTTTCCCAGAAAGTCTGACACCCATGTCTTTAGTTCAGTGGTCACCGCTAGTCGCTTTTAACCGGCCGACAGGTGCCTGGTATTTAGTCCCCGAATTCTAAGGAAAAACAGGACAGAATAGCAAACGAAAGGGGTCTGATGGAACTCACTGCTTGGCAATAGGTGATAGTCTCTTCATGGTCACCAAAATGTGTCCAGAATTGGTTCCTTCCGGTGGGTTCTTGGTCTTGCTGACTTCAAGAATGAAGCCGCAGACCCTCGCGGTGAGTGTTACAGTTCTTAAAGATGGTGGGGCCCGGAGTTTTTTCCTTCCAATGTTCAGATGTATCTGGAGTTTCTTCCTTCTGGTGGGTTTGTGGTCTCACTGACTTCAGGACTGAAGACACAGAGCTTCGCAGTGAGTGTTACAGCTCATAAAGGTAGTGTGGACCCAAAGAGTGAGCAGCAGCAAGATTTATTGTCAAGAGCAAAAGAACAAAGCTTCCACAATGTGGATGGGGACCCAAGCAGTTTGCTGCTGCTGGTTCAGGTGGCCAGCTTTTATTCCCTTATTTGGCCCTACCCACGTCCTGCTGATTGGTCCATTTTACAGAGTGCTGATTGGTGCATTTACAAACCTTTAGCTAGACACAGAGTGCTGATTGGTGTGTTTTTACAGAGTGCTGATAGATGCGTTTACAATCCCTTACCTAGACACAGAGTGCTGATTGATGCATTTGCCAAGCTTTAGCTAGACACAGAGTGCTGATTGGTGCGTTTTTACAGAGTGCTGATGGGTGCGTTTACAAACCTTTAGCTAGACACAGCACACTGTTTGGTGCGTTTACAATCCTTTAGCTAGACGGAAAAGTTTTCCAAGTCCCCACCCTACCCAGAAGCCCAGCCGGCTTCACCTCTCACTGGCAGGTTTTTGTTTGTTTGTTTGTTTTCTTTTTGTTGAGACAGGGTCTCCCTCTGTCACCCAGGCTAGAGTGCAGTGGTGCTATCATGGCTCACTACAACCTCAATCTTCCAGGCACAAGCCATCTTCCCAACTTGGCCTTTCTTTCTCTCTTTCTTTCTCTTTCTCTCTCTCTTTCTTTCTCTCTTTCCCTCTCTCTCCCTCTTTCTTTTTTTAGATGGAGTTTCGCTGTATCACCAGGCTGGAGTGCAGTGGCACAATCTCAGTCCATTGCAACCTCCGCCTCCCAGGTTCAAACGATTCTCCTGCCTTAGCCTCCTGAGTAGCTGGGACTACAGGTGCATGCCATCATGCCCAGCTAGTTTTTGTTGTTGTTGTTGTTGTTTGTTTGAGATGGAGTCTTGCTCTGTCGCCCAGGCTGGAGTTCAGTGGTGTCATCTTGGCTCACTGCAAGCTCTACCTCCCGGGTTCATGCCATCCTCCTGCCTCAGCCACCAGCACGCCTGGCTAATTTTTTGTATTTTTAGTAGAGACAGGTTTTCACCATGTTAGCCAGGATGGTCTGATCTCCTGACCTCATGATCAGCCCGCCTCGGCCTCCCAAAGTGCTGGGACTACAGGCGTGAGCTACTGCGCCCGGGGCCTGCTGGTTTTTGTATTTTTAGTAGAGATGGGGTTTCACCATGTT
Organism: Papio anubis; assembly: GCF_008728515.1. Taxonomy (NCBI): domain Eukaryota; kingdom Metazoa; phylum Chordata; class Mammalia; order Primates; family Cercopithecidae; genus Papio; species Papio anubis. The sequence goes on from NC_044987.1 coordinate 106,228,357, forward strand.
GGCCAGGATGATCTCGATCTCTTGACCTCGTGATCCAGCCACCTCGAACTCCCAAAGTGCTGGGATTACAGGCATGCACCACCATGCCCAGCTAATTTTGTATTTTTAGTAGAGAAGGGGTTTCTCCGTGTTGGTCAGGCTGGTCTCAAACTCCTGACCTCAGGTGATCTGCCAGCCTCAGCCTCCTAAAGTGCTGAGATTACAGGTGTGAGCCACCGCTCCCAGCTGGCTCTTCCCTCTTAAATGGGATTAAAGCCTTTATAAAAGGGGCTTCACACACCATTTGGCCCTTGTTTCCCTTCTGTCCTTCTGCCACATGAGGACACAACAATAAGGTGATGTGTTGAAGCAGAGAGAGTAGCCTTCACCATGCACCAAATCTGCTGGCCTGTGATCTTGGACTTCTCAGCCCCCAGAACTGCGAGAAATAAAATTCTATTACTTATAGATCACCCAGTCTCAGATATTTTGTTAAAGCAGCACAAACAGATAACATTCTGTGTCAATGGGTACATTTCAGGACCATCTGGATTTCATTCTGTAAAGCTGAGTGCTTGAGCAGAGATTGTGATTTGGTTCATCATTCAAGTATGTGTTGAACATCTCCTACGACCCAGACACTGTTTTAGAAAGCAGCCAAGCCAAGCAAGCAGGAAGCTTACATTCTGGCAGAGGCAGAAAAACAATAAACAAAATACATGACTGAAATATATTTGGTTTACTAAAGTAAAGCAGTAACCTCAGTATAGAGTAAAACCAGCCAATAGAAAGGCTTCATATATGGAAACTGTGGTATGTGACTGATGACAGTCTGGAATTAGCCTTACAGTGTCTAGAAGAGATCTGGGTGCTTATCTGGTTTAGTGCTTGCCCTGGAAATCCACAGTGAACATCTCTTCCTTTGTTTTTGTTTTTTTTCCTCGCTCTGTCACCCAGGCTGGAGTGCGGTGGCATGATCACAGCTCACTGCAGCCTTAGCCTCCTGGGCTCAAGCAATCCTCCTGCCTCAGCCTCTCAAGTAGCTGGGACTATAGGTGTGTGTCACCATGCCCAGCTAATTAAAAAATTTTTTTTTTTGTACAGACAGGGTCTCACTATGTTGCCTAGGCTGGTCTTGAACTCCTGGTCTCAAGCATTCCTCCTGCGTGGCCTCCCCAAATGTTGGGATTGCAGGTGCGAGTCACTGTGCCCAGCCCATCTCTTCCTTTTTGTTGCTTCTCTGTGACACTCGAATCTTCCTACTTGGTATTGCAGTTGTTTGTATACAGCTCCACTGGATAATAAAACTTGATCAGGAACTACTTAGTAGATGTTTAATAAGTGTTAAATAAATGAAAGAATAAACTAAATAATAATAAAAATAATTTGAAGTTTTCCAACAACAGTTTATTATAGTATGACAAAAGCTTCTACCAACTTCTTGGCAGTAAGATCGTTTTAAACTTTGTTTTCTTTTTATTATTTTATTTTTAGGAAAACTATTCTCCCCTTTTCCTAACTTCCCCTTGTCCCACCTACCTAACATCAGTGACTTTTGCCCCAGTATATTGTGGCATTTAGAGTGCTGTGAAATAGATCTTTATCTTTTATTTATCTTTACATTTATTTATTTTGTAACTTTAAAATTGGGTTTGTCTGTTAAATATTAGCTGAAAAGCTTAAAGGACCACCTCCTCCCCTGCCGGTACTTCCAGTATTTTTTTTTTTTTTTTTTTTTTTTTTGAGACACATCTCACTCGGTTGCCCAGGCTGGAATGCAGTGGTGCTATCTTGGCTTAATGCAACCTCTGCCTCCCAAGTTCAAGCCATTCCCATTTCTCAGGCTCCCGAGTAGCTGGGATTACAGGTGTGTGCCACCACGCCCAGCTAATTTTTGTATTTTTAGTAGAGGTGGGGTTTTGTCATGTTGGTCAGGCTGGTCTCAAACTCCTGACCTTTTATTTGGGGAAACATTGGCTGCTATATAGAGGTGTGACATTTCTGATGGATTTATTCCTTTTTTTTTTTTTTTTTTTTTTTGAGATGGAATCTCACTCTGTCCCCCAGGCTGGAGTGCAGTGGCATGATCTCAGCTCACTGCAACCTCCACCTCCCATGTTCAAGCGATTCTTCTGCCTCAGCCTCCTGAGTAGCTGGAATTACAGGCGCCCGCCACCATGCCCAACTAATTTTTGTATTTTTAGTAGAGGTGAGGTTTCTCCATGTTGGCCATGCTGGTCTCAAACTCCTGACCTCAGGTGATATGCCCGCCTTGACCTCCCAAAGTTCTGGGATTATAGGTACGAGCCACTGTGCCTGGCCCCTGCCAGTACTTTTTGTGCCTTATATTTTGGATCCATCTTTTGCCTACATTCTGAGAGCTTTTATTTTAAATTTCCATCTTCCAAGGAGGTCTTTTTAATTCTAACAGAAAAGAGATCATGGCTCTCTGGAAGAAACCAAGAAAGATTTCCAAATTAAGGTCTAACTAGGTCTTCATTCAACTAATGATGATGATCATAGCAGATATACATTAAGTGTTGACCGTGTGCATAATAGCATGTGTGTTATAGTAATAGCTAAACCTTGTGGAGTGACTGCTATCTGTCAGGCTTTGTGCTAAGTGCTTTCGATGTTTCAGCTCAAATGATATTCACAATAACTTAATGTAAGGTTATGTAACTTTCTGTGACCCTGTCTCCAGGACCACACAGCTGGTGACTAGAAGTTCTTGGGTTAATATCCAGGTTCTGAATATTAATGGCTCTGATGGCTGCACCTCTATCTACTAAACTGCCTCTTATTTAAATACGTTTATTTCTAAGTCAGGTGTGGAGCCTCCCAGTTCCTTATCAAGACACTTCCAACCTCTAATCCAATTTGGGTCTGGCCAGGGAAGCTTCACGTGATTATGAATAGTATCTACCTCTAGGGTTGTTGTGGGGATTAAATGAAATAATACAGGCTAGTGCTTAGGACAATGCCTCCCTCATGGTAAGTGCTCAATGTTCACTTCCTTCCCTCATACCATTTTAGGTCTTATTAATTTATATTTCAAGAATGAATGATCTTTGGTCACTGTCAGTTACTCTTTGGAGATAAATTTGCTCCCTCTGATTGCATCTCAAATATGGGAAACTAGGGTGTATTAGTTTTCTGTGGCTGCCATAACAAATGATCATACATGTGGTGTCTTTAAACCATTTCGTGTTCTCACGGTGCTGTCACAGTTCTGGGGGCCAGAAGTCTGAAATGCAGGTGTTGCTGGCAAGACCACGTTGCTTCCAGAGGCTCTTGGGGAGATTCCATTTCTTGCCTCTTCCAGGTTCTGGTGGCTGTCAGCATTCCTGGGCTTGTGGTAGTATCACTGTAATCTCTGCATCTGTCTTTACACAGCCTTCTCCTGTGTCTACCGACTGAGGGGCTCCTCGGTCACAACATCTGGGAACCCGATCTGGGTTCCTAAGCACTAACTAGTAGTAGGGTAAACAACTCACTGGAAAAGTTGAATTGTTTGCCTGAAAACAAGCTCTAGACATACCACCTGCTGGAGAACAGCTCACCTCCTGCTGGTCTGCTGCCCATTGCAATGCAGGAGCCCCAGATGTTGCCATCATTGTTCTAGCTACAGAAGAACAGGGGCGAGAGAGAGAGAGAGAGAGAGAGAGAGGCCACTAGCAGTTAAGAGCTATTATCCTTGGGACTTTGAGCAGGTTAATAAAGTACTCCAAACCTCAGTGTTCCCATTTTAAAATGGGAATAATAACAGTGCCACGTCATAGGGCTGTTGTGAGGTTAAAATGAGAGCTCACTGTGCAGAGCCTGTCACATAGAGTCTGCCTAATAATAATGATAGTAAGTATCATGTTTTGAATGTTTTCTCTGATGCGCCCCTGGGTATCCCCACTTTAGAGATGAAACAGGTGAGGCTAAGGAAGACCAAGAGAGATGACCAGGTGTGGTGGCTCATGCCTGTAGTCTGAACACATTAGAAGGCCAAGGGGGGCAGATTGCTGGAGCCCAGGAGTTTGAGACCAGCCTGGGTAACGTGGTGAAACCCCCGTATGCACCTGTAGTCCCAGCTACTCTGGAGGCTGAGGTGAGAGAATCACCTGAGCCAGGAAGGTTGAGGCTGCAGTGAGCCATGATCACGTCACTGCACTACAGCCTGGGTGACAGGAGTAAGGTCCTGCCCCCTGCCTCAAAAAAGAAAAAAAAAATCAAGAGAAGAGAGATTATTAGTGGCAGAAATAATAATAATTATTATTTGAGACGGAGTTTCACTCTGCTGCCCAGGTAAGAGTGCAGTGGCACGATCTCAGCTCACTGAAACCTCCACCTCCTGGGTTTGAGCAATTCTCCTGCCCCAGCCTCCCAAGTAGCTGGGACTACAGACACGCACCACCACGCCCTGCTAATTTTTGTATTTTTAGTAGAGACGGGGTTTCACTCTGTTGGGCAGGCTGGTCTCAAACTCTTGGCCTCAAGTGATCCACCTGCTTTGGCCTCTTGAAGTGCTGGGATTACAGGCGTGAACGATCATGACCTGCCAAATTATATGATTTTGAATTTTTAATTTTTGTGGGTACATAGTAGGTGTATATATTTATGGGGTACATGAGATGTTCTGATGCAGGCATGTGATGCATAATAGTCATATCAGGAAGAATGGAGTATATCCATCCCCTCAAGCATTTATCCTTTGTGTTACAAACAATCCCAAGTATACTCTTTTAGTTATTTTAAAATGTATAATTGAATTATTATTGACTATAGTCACCCTGTTGTACCATCAAATAGCAGGACTTATTCATTCTTCCTTACTATTTTTTTGGTATGCATTAACCACCCTCATCTTCTCTCCCCCTCCCCGCTACCCTTCCCAACCTCTGCTAACCATCCTTCTACCCTCTATCTTTGTGAGTTCAATTGTTTTGATTTTTAGATCCCACAAATAAGTGAGAACAGTGGCAGAAATTATTATTATTAATGCTTTTTGGGCCACTCAGTTAAATTTACTCTTTTAGCCTTCTTTCTCTATCTGCAGAGAAGAGTAATTCCTACATTAGTGTACTATGAAGATTTAAAGGACAAAAGTACTTCGAGGGTGATCAGCTTGTTTTATTTTTAACAATTTTGGCTCACATTTACTTAAACGTATTAACAGCTGGCATCACTCATTTCATGCTTTTGAAAAAGCCTTACATGTGTAGGGCCACTTTGTTTTGCAAAATGCTTAAAGCTCAGGAAATTTGCTCTGGATTTCTTAAATAGCTAGGGAGTTTGGAAGGCGGGAAGGAAATAATTGAGAATTTCTCCTTGAGCTGAAGAAAGTCCACTTTGTCTGAGTTATGGCATCTTCTTCAAAAGGCATTTTATATAGTGCAAAGTGTTTCATATAGTCCACTATTGATCATCGGGACATTTAGCTGTTTGGAAATTACCAGTAAAAAAAAGTGCAGCGGAGGCTGGGGCTGGTCTCACCTTCCTAGCATGGATTGATTACCAATCTTTAGGGTCTCGGGGATGGAGAGAACCTGAAGGAGGAAGGGAGAGCAGCTGAGATGATGCAGCAGCTACTACTGATAACAATGGTAACAACAGTACCAAAAACGACAGCCAACATATATCGAGTGCTTTTCGTATGCTGTGCAGCTCCATGCTAAGTGCTTTCCTTGTGGGATCTGCCCCTCTCTCCAGGTTTGGGAAGTATAGATTTAATTCTGCACTATAGCAGAGAGATCATGAGGTCATATAAGTTGCCCGAGTTTATTTAGGTTTATTAATTGGTGATAGAAGCAAGATTTGAACTCAGATATTTTGACTTCAAAGCCTAAGCTCTTAGATTCTTCTTCTTTTTTTCTTTTTCTTCTCTTTTTTCTTTTTCTGAGACGGAGTCTTTCTCTGTTGCCCAGGCTGCAGTGCAGAGGCCTGATCTCGGCTCACTGCAACCTCTGCCTCCCGGGTTCAAGTGATTCTCCAGCCTCAGCCTCCCAAGTAGCTGGGATTACAGGCACCTGCCACCATGCCTGGCTAATTTTTGTATTTTTAGTAGAGATGGGGTTTCACCATGTTGGCCAGGCTGGTCTCAAACTCCTGACCTCAGGTGATCCACCCTCCTCGACCTCCCAGGTTGCTGGGATTGCAGGCATGAGCCACAGTGCCTGGCCTTCTTTTTTGTTTTTTGTTTTTAGAGACAGAGTCTCACTCACCCAGGCTGGAGTGCATGTGATCTTGGCTCACTGCAGCCTCGACCTCCTGGGTTCAAGTGATTCTCTTGCCTCAGCCTCCCATGTAGCTGGGACCACAGGCACGCACCACCACTCCCGACTAATTTTTTAAAAAGTTTTCTCTAGAGGTAAGGTCTTTCTTTGTTGCCCAGGCTAGTCTCAAACTCTTGAGCTCAAGGGATCCTCTCCCCTCGGCCTCCCAAAGTGCTTGTATTATAGGTGTGAGCCGCCTTGCCCAGTCTAGCTCTTAGATTCCACAGCTTTATATCTTTTTCCACTATCCTGCACTATAGCAACTAACTGGAGCTGGAGAAAATTCTTTCCTCTCTTTGTTTGCCCTTCCTGGAGAATGAGCAGATTCTGTGCATCTTTATTCCTTCCATGTTCCTCGTTCATTAATCAATACAGATAGCAAATACCTGCTGCGTGCAAAGGGACATCAGTTGGTATCAATTTTGTTCAGCAAGGCAGAATGGTCCCAGAATCAATTCCCAAATATGAAATGGAAGAGACATTGTGGCTGGCTGCGGTGGTTCGTTCCTATAATCCCAGCACTTTGGGAGGCCTAGGCAGGCAGATCACCGGAGGTCAGGAGTTCGAGACAAGCATGGCCAACATGGTAAAACCCTGTCTCTACTAATAATACAAAAATTAGCCAGGCATGGTGGTGGGCACCTGTTGTCCCAGCTACTTGGGAGGCTGAGGCTAGAGAATCACTTGAACCTGGGAGGCAGAGGTTGCAGTGAGTTGAGATTGGGCCACTGCCCTCCAGCCTGGGCTATAGAGTGACTCTGTCTCAAAAAAAAAAAAAAAAAAAAAAAAAGAAATTTTTTAAAAGTATGGGTCATTTTTAGATTTTAAAATTAAAAATGTAGTTCTTATTAACTGAAGAAAATTTGAACCCCAAAGAAAAGTACAAAGAAAGAAATAAAAATTACCTACTATCCTACGTTCAGAGACCACAACTTCTGTTAACACTCCAGTATGTTTGCTGAAAAAATGAAAATGCTCTTCCTATTTCTTTTTTTTTTTTTCTTTGAGACAGGGTCTTATTCTGTTACCTAGGTTGGAGTATTTTTTCCTATTTACATATAAAAATATAAATTCTAACTTACAGAAAACATTTAAAATTTTTATTAGGGGTATATCATGTTGTAACATGTTTTTCACTTAAATCAGAAACCTTTTCCTATATTGTTAAATTTTTAAAATGTTTTTTCCTTTTATTGATATATTATAATTTACATATTGATGGTGTACATTAATTTACATATTGATGGTGTACATGTGTTTGTTACATGCAAAGAATGTGTAATGATCAAGTTAGAGTAATTGAGGTCTCCGTCACTTTGAGTGTTTATCATTTTTATATGTTGGTATCATTTCAAGACCTCTCTTCTAGTTACTTTGAAATATACATAATATGGTTGCTAAGTATAGTCACCCTAGTCTGTTGTTAAATATTAGAACTTATTTCTTCTATCCAACCATATGTTTGCTCCCATAACCAAGTACTCTTCTCTCCCTCCCCCTACCCCCACACCATTCCCAGTCTCCGGCGTTTTTCGTTCTATTCTTTATCTCTATTAGACCTCTATTAGATCAAGTTTTTTAACTCCCACATATGAGTGAGAACATGTGGTATTTGTCTTTTTGTGCCTGCCTTATTTCACTTAACATAATGACCTCCAGTTCCATCGTATTGCTGCAAATGATATGATTTCATTCTATTTTTAATGCCTGAATAGTATTCGCTTGTGTATATGTGCCACATTTAAAAAAAAATCCATTCATTCGTTGATGGGCACTTAGGTCGATCCCATATCTTTGCTATTGTAATAGTGCTGCAATAAATATGCAAGTGCTGGTGTTTCTTTGATATACTGATTTCTTTTCTTTTGGGTAGATACCCAGTAGTGGGATTGCTGGGTCATATGGTAGTTCTAATTTTAGTTTTCTGAGAACTCATACCGTTTTCCATAGGGGTTATAATAATTTACATTCCCAGCAACAGTGCATAAGGAATCCCTTTTCTTCACATCCTTGCGAGCATCTGTTTTTTTTGCCTTTTTAATAGTAACCATTATAACTGAGGCGAGATGATAGGTCATTGTGGTTTTGATTTTCATTTCTCAAATGATGTTGAACTTTTTCATAGACCTGTTGTCCATTTGTATGTCTTCTTTTGGGAAATGTCTATTCATGCCCTTTGCCTACTTCTTTATGGGATTGTGTGTTTTTTTAACTGTTGAGATGGTTGAATTCCTTGTATATTCTGGATATTAGTCTCCTGTTGGATGAGTAATTTGTAAATACTTTCTCCCATTCAAAAGATTGTCTCTTCACTCTGATGATCGTCTGTTTTGCTGTGCAGAAGCTTTTTAGTGTAATATAGTCCAATTTGTCTATTTTTGTTGCCTTTTAAGGTCTTAGCCATAAAATCTCTACCTAGACCATATCTTGAGGAGTTTTTAAAATATTTTCTTCCATTCGTTTTATAGGTTTGGGTTTCAGGTTTAAGTCCTTAATCCATCTTGAGTGACTTTTGTGTATGGTGAAAGATAGAGATCAAGTTTCATTCTCCTGCCTATGGTTAGCCAACTTTTTCGGCACCATTTATGGAAAAGAGTGTCCTTTCCCCAGTGACTGTTATTGGCAGCTTTGTTGAACATGAGTTCGCTGCAAATATGTGGATTCATTTTTGGCTTCTGTATTCTGTTCTGTCGGTCTATGTGTCTATTTGTATACCAATATCATACTGTTTTGGTTACTGGAGCTTTGTAATACATTCTGAGGTCAGGTAGTGTGATGCCTCCAGCTTCATTCTTTTTGCTGAGGATTGCTTTGGCTATTCAGGCTCTTTTTTGGTTCCATACGAATTTTAGGATTTGTAAAATATTTCTGTGAAAAATGATGTTGCCATTTTGATAGGGATTGCATTGAATCTGTAGGTTGCTTTGGTCAATATGGTCATTTTAACAATATTAATCCTCCCCTTCCATGAGCATGGGATGTTTTCCCACTTGTTTGTATTGTTTTCAGTTCCCTTCATCAGAGTCTTGTGGTTTTTCTAGTAGAGATCTTTCATCTCCTTGGTTAAATATATCCCCAGGTATTTTTTTTGTTGTTGTTGTTAGCTATTGTAAATGGGATTGCCTTCTTGATTTTTTTGTCTTTTCATTACTGGTGTATAAAATGCTTATGATTTTTGTATGTTCATTTTGTATACTGCAAATTTATTGAATTTATCACTTCTAAAAGTTTTCTGGTGAAGTCTTTTATATTTTTCTAGATAGAAGATCATGTCATCCACAAAAAGAAACAATTTTTTTTTGTTTGTTTGAGACAGAGTCTTGCTCTGTCACCCAGGCTGGAGTGCAGTGGCGCCATCTCAGCTCACTGCAAGCTCTGCCTCCCGGGTTTACACCATTCTCCTGCCTCAGCCTCCCGAGTAGCTGGGACTACAGGCACCCACCACCATGCCTGGCTAATTTTTTGTATTTTTAGTGGAGACGGGGTTTCACCATGTTAGCCAGGATGGTCTCTATCCCCTGACCTTGTGATCCACCAGCGTTAGCCTCCCAAAGTGCTGGGATTACAGGCGAGAGCCACTGTGCCTGGCCAAAAGGGAACAATTTGACTCCCTCTATTCCAATTTGGATGCCTTTTATATCTTTTTCTTGCCTGATTGCTCTGGCTAGGATTTCCAGTACTATGTGAAATATGAGTGGTCAAAGTAGGCATCCTTGTCTTGTTCCAGTTCTTATGGAAAAGGCTTTCAACAAATTCCCATTAAGTATGTTAGCTGTGGGTTTGTCATATATGTCCTTTACTATTTTAAGGTATGGTCCTTCTATGCCTAGTTTGCTTAGAGTTTTTATCATGAAGAGGTGTTGAATTTTGCCAAATGCTTTTCTGCATTTATTGAGATTATCATGTGTTTTTTGTCCTTTATTTTGTTGATGCAATGGATTATGTTTATTGATTTGTGTATTTTGAACCATCCTGGCAACCATTATATAAATCCCTCTTGATCATGGGATATGATCTTTTTGACATGTTGGATTTCGTTTCTTAGTATTTTGCTGAGGATTTTTTCATTTATATTCGTCAGGGATATTGGGGCTGGTAGTGTTCTTTGTGTGTGTGTGTGTGTGTGTGTATGTGTGTTCTTGTCTGGTTTTGATATCAGGTTAATGCTGGCTTTATAGAATGAGTTAGGGAGCATTCCATCTTTTTGGAATAGTTAAAAAAGAATTGGTACCAGTTCTTTTTTGTACATTTGTTAGTATTATGCAGTGAACCCATCCACTCCTGGTATTTTCTTTGTGGGGAGACGTTTTATTACTTATTCCATCTTGCTGCTGGTTATTGGTCTGTTCAGGTTTTCTCTTTATTCCTGAGTAAATCTTGGTAGGTTGTATGTTTTTAGGAATTTATCCATTTCCCTTAGATTTTCCACTTTGTTAGTGTACAGTTGTTCATAAGACTCTGATTTTTTTTTTGTTTTTTTTTACTTCTGTGGTATCAGTTGTAACGTCTCCTTTTTCATTTCTTATTTTTTTTTTTCTTGGTTAGTCTAGTTAGTGGGGTTTATCAATTTTATGATCTTTTAGAAGAAACAGCTTTAAATTTTATTGTTCCTTTGTACTGTTTTTTAGTCTCTATTTACTTCTGCTCTGATCCTTGTGATTTCTTTCCTTCTACTAATTTTGGGTTTGGTTTCTTCTTGCTTTTCTAGTTCTTTGTGGTGCATTATCATTTGCTGGTTTATTTGAAATCTTTCTTTTTTTTATATATAGGTGTTTATTGCTATAAACTTCTTGCTTAGCATGGCTTTTGCTATGTCCCACAGATTTGGTATGTTGTATTCCCATTTTAATTTGTTTCAAGAAATTTTTTGATTTTCATCTTAATTTCTTCATTGACCCAATGATCATTCAGGAGCATATTGTTTAATTTCTATGTATATGTATAGTTTCCAAAGTTCCTCTTGGTATCCATTTCTGGTTTTACTCTATTGTAATCTGAGAATGTACTTGATATCATTTTGATTTTTAAAAATTTGTTGAGGCTTGTTTTGTGGCATAGTATATAGTCACTCTTAGAGAAAGTTCTATGTGCTCATGAGAAGAATGTATATTCCGCAGTTGTTGAATAAAATGTTCTGCACATGTCTGCCTGTTAGGTTCATTTGGTCTAAAGTCCAGTTTAAGTCCAATATTTTTCCCTGTCTAAATGATCTATGTAATGCTGAGAATGAGGCGTTGAGGTCCCTCACTATTATTGTGTTGCTATCTCTTTCTTTATTTTCTTTATGAATCTGAGCACTCCAGTGTTGGGTGCATATACATTTATAATTGTTATAGCCTCTTGCTAGATTCATCCCTTTATCATTGAATAATGACCTTCTTTATTTCTTTCTATGCTGTTTTTGACTTAAAGATTTTTTAAAATCTGATATAAGTATAGCTACCGCTGCTCATTTTTGGTTTCCATTTGCATGGAATATCTTTTTTCATCCCTCTACTTTCAGTCTATATGTGTCTTTATAGGTAACATGTATTTCTTACAGGCAGCATATGGTTGGATTATGTTTTATCCATGTAGCCAGTCTATGTTGATCTCAGCTGAGCTGGTTGCTCACTTCTTTCTCCTTCTGTGCCTCAGGTATTTCCTGTAACTTCTCTGTTGGACTTTGGTGTTCTCTCCTGGATGTCCTATTAGAGGTGTGTTATCTATTCATAATTTTGCTTCTTCATTCTGGAGAGGGTGAGTGTCCAATATCTCTGGTCAGCCGTCTTGAACCAGAATCCTCTAAATATAGTTTTCACATAGCTACAACGAATGCCATTTCATTATAACTTATTTAATCATTCAACTGTTATTAAGCATTTAGGTTGTTCTGTTTTTCACTATTATCAACAATGCTTGATGGGCATCTTTGCACATACTTCTTAGATTACATCTCTGATTGTTTCTTTATGATATATCACTATAGGTGGAATTACTTAAGAGAAGAGATAAGCTCATTCTTCAAGGCTTTTGGATCATGGTGCCAAATTGCTCTTTAGAAAGATTTACTACTTTCCTGTCCCATCAAAGGGTTGTTCCAAGAAGACTTTTTATTTTATTTTATAAATGTTAAGTAAAGGCTTTCTTTCTCTTTGAGTTTTGATTTACAGACTTAATATTTCTGGGCAACTTCTCTATGCATATCTATTTACTGTTTCCAGAGACGATGCCAAGATGGCGGTCAAAACACTACCATCTCTCTCTGAGTAGCCTCCTGTGACTAGCACTTTTGACTGCATGTGATGGCCACTTTCCTATGTGGCAGAACCTGCCTCTTACTGCATATGCCAGTTCTTCATTTTTCTAGCCTCTCTTATCAAGGCTTGGGCATATGATTTACCCTGGCCAGTGAAACCAGAAGATAATTCAGGACTATTAAGAGAAAATATTTTTGATCCTGATCAAGGGGTAACCTCCTATTTCTCCCAACCTTTGAATGTGGTTGTATGGGGATACAATTTTAGGAGCTGTGGAAGCCATATTGTGACTGTAGAGGGAAGACCAAGAGTCAAGACTAATGATGGGAAGACAAATTGTTGGGGCACAGAATGATTCCCCCAAATGTGGCACTTTGATGTACTGAGTGCTTTGAGAATTGAAAGGCCTCAGAAATAAGCCGTAGAACTAAGGCCTCTCTCCTGTCTTCTACTCCCTCCCTATCTCTCTGATTCTCTTTCCCAAAGGAGCACTGGGAGGGACTCTTTCTAGAATTTTCTTATCAAAGAAAGCGTCTTTCCAAATGGACACAATTGTTCTTACTTCCTTCATAGGAATGTCATCAAAGAACCAAGAAAGATCAACCACTGGAGGAGAGAAGAGATTAGGAGTTGTCACTGCATCCAGACAGACTTTTCATCTGTTCTGAGGGTAGCTCTGAGAGACTACCAAAAAGAGCCAGTCACTGGGAGAGTGGTTGGAAGGAGGAGCTATTTGTTTGGCCTAGTCGTTTAACTTCCTTATGCCTCAGTCTCCTTATTTGTAAAATCAGGATAATAATAGTACCTGATTTAAAGGTAGTATTATGAGGATTAAATGAATTCATAATGTAAAGTGCTTAGACAATTGCCCGGAACATGGTAAACCTTTTCTTTTCTTTTTTTTTTTTTTTTTTTTTTTTTTTGAGACGGAGTCTCGCTCTGTCGCCCAGGCTGGAGTGCAGTGGCTGAATCTCAGCTCACTGCAAGCTCCGCCTCCCAGGTTCACGCCATTCTCCTGCCTCAGCCTCCCGAGTAGCTGGGACTACAGGCGCCCGCCACCTCGCCCGGCTAGTTTTTTGTATTTTTTAGTGGAGACGGGGTTTCACCATGTTAGCCCATGTTGGGATGGTCTCGATCTCCTGACCTCGTGATCCGCCCGTCTCGGCCTCCCAAAGTGCATGGTAAACCTTTTCTAAGTGTCAGCTATTGCTGTTGTGGTGGTAGTGACGCAGGATTTTTCTCTGCCACTTTTTCAACTGGGGACCTGTGGCTGGTGATGCCCCTGCCTGAGCCTCACTCAGGCATGCTACCTGCTGCAGGAAGTGGCCTGACCATTCGGCCTGCCTGGGCTACACCTGGCTTGCCCACTGGCTCAGCCCCAGTCTTCCTGTATTATAGCTCGTACCTGCATTCAGCAGTTCTCAAGTTCTTGTCCTGCATCCAAGGAGAATAAGGATATGCTGGTGACTGAAGGGTGAGCAGGGCAGAGAAGAATTTTACTGAGTGACGGAACAGCCCTCAGCAGAGAAGGGATGTGGGGATGGCCACCCAGCTGAAGTCTGGTGGTTTCTTCCCCCAGTGTGGCTGGGTCCTGGGATTTTATGGGCACAGGATGGGTGAGGGGTAGGCCATAGGTACTATTGGAAAAGGCAACATTCGATTGGTTAAAAAGCATTATTCAGAAAGAACCAACTGGGAAAGGATGGGCAAACAGGAATAGAAGTTCTCACTCTAGACTGCATTTTTCATCCAGAACCAGCAGCCTAGTCTTTCAGGCTTCAGGCTGTTTTTGGCTTGAAGGTGGAGTTTCACTGGGGATCTGCTCCTATCTGCCTAGGCATTTGTCTGCCCCCTCCTGCTATCAGTAGTGGTGGTGGTAGGGAGTTCTGTGATTCCCAAGGACTTGTACTTTCACTTTATGATGACCTCTGCCTCCAACTCCTGTGTGTGGTGGCACGAGCTGTCTCTAGTTCTCCCTGTGTCAACCTGTGTCTTGACACACAGCCCCTTCTCTAGTTTCTACTGAAACAAATATTTTTTTTTTAAAAACCACAAGCAAACAAACAAATGAACAACAAACAAAAGCATATCAATAAATAATATAAACAGTCCCATTCTTGCTAAACATTCATAAATGCTTAAGCTCTACTGGAGACTTGAAAAGATCACAAGAAAGGGATATATTAGCATGCACACATCCATCATCTTGTTTTCCCCTTCTCTTTCTTTCCTCTATCTCCTTCTCTGGAGCAGAATAGTTTCTTTCCTCATCTTATGCCTAGAAACTTAGTTTCTTTCTTGTTACTTGAATATGTCATAAAAACTTGCTCTTTGCACCAAGAGCCTGTCAGTGATGCTGCACTGTTACTAAGAAATAAAGTCTTGTTATGTTAGGTTGTGTTATGTTGCAGTAATGAACATCTCCTAAATCTGGGTAGCTCAAAACAAGATTTATTTCTTGCCCATTCAAAGTCTCTTGTGGGATTGGGTGACATTTCAGGGAAGACTTCCTGCATGTGGTGGCTGAGGGTTGCACGCTATCTGTGTGTGCTGTCAAAATCACCGCAGTGGGGGTAAGAGTGAGGTGGAGAGTTGGGCACTGGCAATTCAATACTTCCACCTGGAAGTGACAGGTTACTTCCTCTCATATTTCATTGGCCAGAGAAAGCTACACAACTACTTCTAACTTCAAGTGGCAGGAAAGTACATGCCTTCCTTGTGCCCCAAAGGAGAGGGAAACAAGATATTGGCAAGCAGTGTTAATGTCTGGTGAAAAAATGATCTCGACTTCATACCATTGACACACAATGAGGTGCTAACAGAACCAGGATGAGAATCTAGAACTCTGGCTCTGTAATCTGGGAGCCTTCCCACTGGAGGTGGTGGTGATCAGGAAAACTAGACACCTATCAAGAGCTTGAGGTCTGAAGCAAGGCTAGAGTCAACACTGTCCAGACTACACCTCAAGTTAGCAAGTGCAGAAACTTCTGCTTCATTTGCACAAATGTGATTTTATTTCAAAACCCGGCATGATTATTTTGGGCTCCTTTTTTGGGGGGACATTTCATCTGCATTGAATTCAATATTCTTAGAGTGCATTAAAATATACCATGTAAAACCAAAAGCTCATTAAGTCTTCACTGCAAGAGAATCAACACAACAACTGAAGCTCTTGTGAAAACTATTATCACCAAAGGACTTTTAGACAAATAGTGGAGTAAATGCAATCAATCAGATTGGGTCTGGCATGTGGTTGGGGTTCAATAAATATCTCCTGAATGAGTGAAAGAATGAACCCTATTTTCCAGGCCTTTTACACTTATTCAACCAAAAAATACTAAATGCCAACGTGGTATATGGTTACCTTGATGGCTCCCAAGGAATCACACCTTCCAGTCTATGCACCCTGAGTAATGACCCTCCACGTGAACCCTGGGCTTGCTCAGGTGACTTGCTTTGGTCGATGGAACATCAACAAGCATGAAGCAATTAGAAACTTGATAAGCATTTGTGTACTGGGGTTTGTCCTCTTGTAAAGCTGCACGGGGAAACCCAGATGAAAGACCACTGGGAGAGAGAGGCTCAGCTGCCCCAGCTTCCTTGGCAAAGCCCACCCCCTGGCTCACCCTACAGTTGAATTCAGTTGCCTGAGAGCCCAGGGGAAACCAGAAGCAGGACAGCCCAGCCAAACCAAAGAATTGTGAGATATAACAAATCGTTGTTGTAGGCTGGAGGTCGGCAAACTTTTTCCGTAAAGGGCCAGGCAGTAAATATTTTGGGCTTCAATTTTTGTTGCAACTGAAATGCGAGAGTTCCCTGATTCCCCTAGCAGGATGTGCGACAGGGGTGTGACTTGCCTGTTTGGTTGCCCCACAGCTCAGATCCCTAAGGGAAGCCTGCAGATGGGCAGGTGCAGAGGCCAGGGCTAGTGCTTTGAGCTCTCGGCCCCCTGGTAGTGTCTAGGGGTGGGTGCCTGCAGCCCAACCCCATGTTACAAAGCTCTTTTAGCTTTGCCGTCTGCAGACAGCTTTGAGTGTTAATCAGCTGAATGGACCCTCTCTGCCTTACCACAAAGGCAGAGGGCCAGTGCAACAGCCTTTTGTATCCTGAGCTCTTGCCCAGTGTCCTGAAAGAAGCAGATCACATGCGGGCTTGAAGCATGAGTGCAGGGCTTTTTTGAGTTGTAGAGGTGGCTCTCAGTGAGACAGATGGGGAGCCAGAAGATGGAAAGGCAGAGTAGATAATCTTCCCCTGGAGTTCAGCCACCCAGTGGCCAGACTCTTCTCCGACTTCCCTGGCCAACTCCCCTTAGCATCCAGACATCCTATTCTCTCTTCCTCTGCCGTGTGGCTCTGCTGTTGCTTCTCTGCTGGTCTCTGCTGCTCCTGTCAACATTCAGCTGCTGTGTGTGTGCCCGCTAAGGTCTCAGGTTTATATGGGTGCAGGATGGGGGTGTGGCGGGTCAGGGTGCTCTTGGAAAATGCAACATTCAGGGGAGAAAACAGGAGTGCCTGTTCTCACTTAGTCCCATGGGCACAGGCCGAGGGTGGATCCCTCACCAGGGACCTCGCCCTTCTCTACCCAGCACTTCCCTGCCCCGCTCCTGTGTCGCAACTACTGAACTCTGCCATTATTTTGCCGTTATAGCATGAATACAGTCATAGATGACACATAAACAAATGGGCATGGCTGCTTTGTTTTCAAAAACAGTGGCGAGCTGAATTTGGTCCACAGGCTGTAGTTATTGACCCTATTTTAGGCCTCTAAGTTTTGGGAAAGTTTATTTTGCTGCAATAGATAATGGAAATAACCTGCTATATTCTTCTAATTATTCAAGGTATCCTCATTTCTGAGAACATTCCACAGTTATGACTTCATCCATGATGACTCGCTGGTGTGAAATGCCCTCGTTTCTTAGGCCTGGCCCTAGGAAAATTGGAAAGTCAGCAGCCTGTGTTTTTGGCCTCCCTGTTGAAAGATTCTAAGAGAACCAAAAAGAAGTGGTTGTTTAAGTGCTTCTTTCACTAGGAGGAGAAGGTGCCAGTTCTTAAGTTCCAAATGAGTGATGGGGACTTTTTCCTGCCCCAGAACCCTACGGCTCCATGAAGTCTGAACAGGACGACTTAAAATTGCATAAGAGGCAGTTGGAGGGAAGTCTCTTAGCCTGATCATCTTGTTATATCATTAGAAAAATTCAATTGTCACGGTAAAATGATGGCTTCTGACCTATCCATTCACATGTTGCCCAGAAGTCTCAGCTTTCCTGGAATTTCTACTAGAATTCCAAGAACTCTAAGTAATGGTCTTTAAAAATCAGTGTTATTGTACAATGAAGGGTTAATCATCAAGGAAATAGAGCCCCACCTCCTTGTTACTTCAAATTGGCCTCATATCTGGTGGATAAGAGTGCCGATTCCAGAGTCCAGCTGCCTAGAAGAAAATCCTGCCTCCCATCCATTTAATGACTACATGACCTTGGGCAAATAATTCAATACTCTAATTCCAAGTTTTCGTGTATAAAGTGGTGATAGTAATAGTATTTATCTTTAGGATTTTTGTAACAATGGAATGATATAATTTTCATGTATTTATCACCGTGCTTGGCACATACTAAGTACTCAATACATTGTGGCTATTACAATTATTAACTCGCTGTCAGTCAACTCAATAGAGTTTCCCAATTCCTTAGATTTTATCATTTTAATCATTTCCTGAAGTGTTCTCACCTCTATAGCTCATTGATTTGTGTGAAACATTTTGGGAATAAGTAGCACAGTAGCACTCCTATTTCCCCAGTTGTATTTATTCTTGCTCAATGAAGCTGGCAGGAGACAAGCATTATTGTTCCATATCCTTGGTTTACAGGGGGGAAGAAAGAGGCAGGGACTTAGGAGAGTGTAACGAAGAACTAATATTTAACTGTTGCAGGGCAATTCCTTAAGAGGCAAACTCTGAGAAGATTTGAATGAAGGAAGTTGATTGGAGAGAGTTCTCTGGACCAACATCAGTTGGGAGGTAAAGGAAGCAGGAATAGGCAGAGGGAGAAGCTGGGTGTCATTTAGTTGAAACAAAGGCCTCAGTCATTCCTTTGCAGCCCTGAGGCTGGAAAGATCCTGTGGAGTTGACCTAAATGAGGCAATCGAATTGGGCCTTTAAACCCACCAACTGATGAGTCTTTGGTTGTTGGCCACAACTGGTAAGGACAAGGCTACTGTCTTCAGCTGGGAGCAATGTCCAGAGGGGGACTTAGCTGTCAAAACTCTGCCGAAAGTTTTAGGGGGATCTGGGTGACCTCCCATAGCATTAACAACATACAGCTTCTACTAAGTGCCACAAATTGTGGTAAGAACTTTCACACACATCATTTCATTGACACCTCACATTTCACAACAAAATTGTGAAATAGCCAATGAAGAGAGCTATAATATTTTTAGTGCCTTCTGTATTTCAGGTGGTTTACAACCCTTAGTTCGTATAATTTTCCTAACAACTTGTCAAGGTTGGAATTATTTACTGCCTTTTATATGGTAAAGATAAACTTAGGCACGTTAAAATTTTCACAACTTTATTTAAACAAACATTGATTCGTGAATTAGGCAGCACCAAACTGCAAGTGGCTCAGGACTCCGCTGAAGGGACGCAAGGGGAAAACTGTTCTGCATATGCAGAAGCCAGGCGAAGAAAATATTGGGTTGAAATGAAACAGTAGTTTTAAGATCCCTAGTTAGAGGTCAGTTGTTGGTTTCTGAGTGGCAGAGCCCCTAGTTAGGAGTTAGTTGTCAGTTTCTGATTGGTAAAGCTTAAGTTTTGTTTTCCTAGGATCTGACCAATTCAGGCTGAGTTGGGCTTTGGCTTGTTTACAGAAAAACTCAGAGTACTGGGGCCGGGCATGGTGGCTCATGCCTGTAATCCCAGCACTTTGGGAGGCCCAGGCGGGTGGATCACGAGGTCAGGAGATTGAGACCATCCTGGCTAACACAGTGAAACCCCGTCTCTACCAAAAATACAAAAAATTAGCAGGTGTGGCGGCGGGCGCCTGTAGTCCCAGCTACTCGGGAGGTTGAGGCAGGAGAATGGCGGAAACCCGGGAGGCGGAGCTTGCAGTGAGCCGAGATCGTGCCACTGCACTCCAGCCTGGGCGACAGAGTGAGACTCTGTCTCAACAAACAAACAAACAAACAAAACTCAGAATGCTAGAGTTGCCTTAGTGTCATTGCTTTCCAGTTAATTATTTTGACAGATAGAAGAGAAATTGGCAGTTCAGAAAAGCCAAGTTGTCACTCAGGATCCGATCCCAGCTCTGTCTGACATCAAAGTTAGTGCTGTTCCCACTGGGCAGTATAGACTCATGTTCTAGATGAGGAACTTGAGGTTTAGGGAGGTTAAATGAATTTCCCCAAAATCAGAGCTGGCAGAGAGCTGAGTTGGGGCTTGAACTCAGGTCTGTTATGGGATGCTGTTTCCCAGGCACCATGCTGCTTTGCAGGATTGAGAAAGTTGTGCCCTGGCAAAGATGAAAAAGACCATGATACAGTGGGAAAACAAAAGGCAGCTAAGACGAAGCTTAACTTGTCTGAACTCTGTGAACTGTCCCTAACGCTACGAGGGCATCAGGACATTTCCCGGCAGCTGCAGTGTATCAGCTTTGTGCATTTCACTAGGGATGGCCGAGAAGGATTTCAAAATCTGCTTCTCAGTTTAGCCTCCCCCACTCCCCCGCAACGCCCCCGGCCCCTTCTACTCCTGTATCAGCCTCTAGAGACTAGACACGACTTTGAGTTGGGGGCTAGAAAATCTTACTTGGGAAGATTAAGTGAAAAATTAAGTCAGGTTCCTTTGGCTGTGCTAGTTGCTGCGCGTAGGGGCCACTAGATGGCGCTCACCGCCTATTCCTGAAACTCCAGTTCCTCAGTGGGGGCTTGGTTGCCTCCCTCCCTCCCTCTGCGCTGTAATAACAGTATTAATAGCTAATAGTTATTAAGAAGTTACTATGCGCCTAGTAGATTACTATGCTGAGCGCTTTACATAAATTATCTCATCTAATCCTTACCATAACACTTGAAAATAGGCAGTTATCCTTAATTTACAAATGAGGGTAAGTAACTTGCCCGAGGTAACAAAGCTGATAGTCTCTGAGTCAAACCAGGTTTCAGCCTGGTCCTTTGACGTTAGAGCTTTGACCTTCACATTCGATCGTCTCTCTAGTCCTTATGTAACAGATGATGAGTGCTTGCTCTGTGCCGGATGCCACGTTACAGCAATAAGTAGGGGGATCCAGGCTGTGAATCTCAAACTTAACTACATTCTCTTTCTGTCTCTCTCTGAGTTACCTTCTGAAGGTGACAAAAAATGAGACTGTTGGACCGCTCAGACTCAGTGGGGCTCCAGGCTGATTCTGGGGCCACCCTAAGATTCTCCCCGCGAGCACCTTCTGCTTCACAGAAGAGAACTCTCCACGGGCTTACCCTGCTGCCAGGCAGCCCAGACTCAAATTCAGGTTCAGATCTCAGCTCCATCCCTTACTGGCTCAGTCTAACTTTGGCTAAACACTCCCCAAAGTAACTGCTTTCAGCTCTGCTCCCTTGGCTGTAAAAACACAGAGTCACAGTTCCCAATCTTGTAGTGTTGCTGTGGGTCCACAGTCTAGGTGGGGAAGTGGCATTTGAGAAATGGGGGTCCCCTTACCCTCCCTTTCTGAGTTAGTTCCATGGGTGTAAGGCAGCCCAGGAGGGGCGTTGGGCATGACTTTTCCAAAGTGGGTCAGAGATCCTTTAAGATTGATGACATCCTTTCTGGAGATGCTGAGAGAAGCAGTTACTTTCTTTGTGTATCTGCTCGGTGTCTCTTTCCCTCTGTAGACTGGTGCCCTCCAATAGGACTTTCTGTATTTATGGAAACGTTCTATAGCTGCATTGTCCAACATGGTTGTCAAGTCACACGTAGTGTTTGGGTACTTGGTGCTAGTGAAACTGAAGAACTAAATTTAACCTTTATTCAATTTTTAAATCTTTTAAATTTAAAATTAAATTTGTAGCTAGTGGCTACTTTATTGGACAGCAAAGCGCTAGATAGCTCAGTGTTCACTATCGTATCCCCAGAGCCTGGCACAGTATCTGCCCTTCGTCAGTGCTGGATATATATGTTTTAAATGAATGAATGCAAATTATCCACATGAGTCTTCCTAAACTACAAAAGTAGGCATTTGCGTGTAGGAAGGCTTGGGGTCCGAGATAGCCAGAGGTTTAGTGAGCACCATTTTCAGGAAAGAAAGAGAGGAGGAAACTATCAAATGTGTAGGTATCACCTAAGAGAGGGAATCTGAAACAGACTACGGACTATGCCAGGTATAAATACTAAGTTAAGGAACATTTTTCACCTCCCTGTTTTGTTGTTATTTCATTTTTCCTGCCATGATTAGGAATCAAATCCTTAAAGCAAGAAGGGAACTGTGGGCTTGATGGCAAAGTCCCGAAGAAGGGGAGGAGCTGTGAGACTGTATCTCTGCACAGTGAACCCTGACGGGGAGAGAACCTGAGGGATAGAGCAGGAGGCAGGAAGATGGCGGGGATCTTGGGCTTGTGTGGGAGGGAAGGGAATAGAGATATTGCTCTGGGATTTAACAGTCTGGAGGCTCAGTTGGGTCACTTAGTGTAAACTCAGTTACCTTTATAGTTCCTACTTTGAAGTTAAAATTGGAGAATTGAGAATACTGGCTCTTTCCATTTTCCTGCCTGTGGAGTCTCTCTGGCCTTAGCCTCAAGCCATTTCTCTTTCTCTCTCTCTCCTCTCCTTCCTGTGATCCTGTGTAAATTAATAATAATAATAATCAGCATTTATCAAGCACATAGAAAGACTCAGAGTCTAAATGGATTGTATCTTTTTTTTTTTTTTAAATTTTTCTTTCTTGACATGGAGTTTCACTCTGTTGCCCAGGCTGGAGTGCAGTGGCATGATCTTGGCTCACTGCAACCTCTGCCTCCCAGGTTCAGGTGATCCTCCCACCTCAGCCTCCTGAGCAGCTAGGATTACGGGCATGTGCCACTATCCCTGGCTAATTCTTTTTGTATTTTTAGTAGAGATGAGGTTTCACCATGTTGGCTAGGCTGGTCTCGAACTCCTAACCTCAAGTGATCTGCCCACCTGGGTCTCCCAAAATGCTAGGATTACAGGTGTGAGCCACTGCGCCTGGCCTGGACTATGTCATTTAACCCTTCTATCGAGCTCTGAGGTAGATGATGTTAGGCAACATTTATCAATTACTTATTATTACCAAGCACTGCTCTAACTCTTTAAATTTTCACAACCACCCCACTTTCCATGAATAGGTGCAATTGTCATCATCATCAACATCCTTCAATTTACAAAGGAGTGCTCTGTGACCTAGACAGGCTGAGTAACTTACCCAATACTACACGGTCAGTGAGCAGCAAAGCCAAGATTTGAAACCTGGGCAACTGGGCTCCAGAGAATAGCCCTACTGCCAGGTTCTGGGAGTTACTTCATAGGTATCAACTCTTTTAATCTTCATAGTAACCCTATAAGGTGGAGATAATTATTGTCATACCCATGTCATGGGTGGCGAAGCTGAGGTTTAAGGAGGTTAGGTAACTCGTCCCAAATAATATAACTAATTAGATCTGGGGCCAAGATTTGAACCTAGGCAGCTGGACTTCTGAGGTTACTCTTTAAACCACTTCGGTGGATGTTCTAGGTTGAATAATATCCTCTCCCAATTTATGTCCTTCCTAGAACCTCAGAATATGAACTTGTTTGGAACAGGGGTTATTGCAGATGTAACCGGCTAAATTGGGATTACACTTTAATCCAACATGACTGGTACCCTTAAAAGAGGAGAAGCGACACCCAGACACACGGGGAAGATGTCCATGTGGAGATGGTGGCAGACATTGGAGGGAAGTATCTACAAGCCAAGGAATGCGAAAAATTGGCTGCAAACACCAGGAGTTAGGACAAGATGAGGAAGGATCCTTCCCAGAGCCTGCAGAGAGAGCCTGGCCTTGCCGACCTGCTTTCAGACTTCCAGCCTGCAGAACTGCGATAAGTCTCTGTTGTTTTAAGCTACCCAGTTTGTGGTACTTTGTGGCAGCAGCCCAAGAAAACTAAGACAGTGGGATACACATTCTAAGATGGAGAAGGAAGTGACAATTTTTTTTTCCTTTTTTTTTTTTTTTGTTGAGACGGAGTTTTGCTCTTGTCACCTACCCTGGAGTGCAATGGTGCAATCTTGGCTCGTTGCAGCCTCCGCTTCCCAGGTTCAAGCAATTCTCCTGCCTCAGCCTCTTGAGTAGCTGGAATTACAGGCACACACCACTATGCCGCATAATTTTGTTTTTTGGTATTTTTAGTAGAGATGGGGTTTCACCATGTTGTCCAGGCTGGTCTTGAACTCCTGACCTCAGGTGATTTGCCTACCTTGGCCTCCCAAAGTACTGGGTTTACGGGTGTGAGCCACTGCTCCTGGCCAGAATCGACAATTCTTTAACTTGCTGGTCAGCATGGAGTAGCATAGACTTTGGAGTTGCTCTGAAAACTCAGGTTAAGTTTATGTTTTAGGGATGATGAGGGAACGTGCAAGGGAATAGAAGAGGGAGCTCGACTCTGCACTCGAGGGATTGACGCAGTCTCACACAACCAGATTGCGGAGGGCTGATCAGGTCTGTGCCTCCTCTTAGGTTTATGGTTTAGGCTTTGGAGGCAAATGTTAATAGACCCAGGTTTATATTCAGGCTCCTACCTACTACCTGGGTGAGCTTAAACAAATTCCTTAAATTCCTAAGCCTCAGTTTCTTCCTCTGAAAAAGTGGTGATAATAATAGTTTTTCACTTGAGAATGGTTGCAACGTTTAAATGAGGCAATACAAATAATGCCCCTGGATGCACACGTGAAGCCCTCAATGAATTATAACTGTTATTTTTCTCTCGGGAAGTGGCAAAGCGACTGAAGGAAGGAATGGCATCAGGCCTGGATGGTTTATGCTCCTGGGTTGAACTCCATAAGGTTGAATGTATGACCTCCAGGGTCCTGCGCAGTTCTACCATCTCCCCCCATCTCTGGTGCTTCTCATCGAGGTGGACTCAATGAAATCTTTTACTATAGCCTTTTCTTTCCTAATCCAGTAGGTGGCGATAAGCCTCCGTCATTTTTCTTTTTGAAGCTTTTACTCTTCAGCCTTGGTTTTGGCTGTGTTGTGGGACGAGGCCATTGGGAGTGATTGCAACAATTCAGACCCAAGGAGACTCTTTTGGGAAGCATTAAGCACCTCCCAGGGCACAAACAGGCGTTCATCCTCACCCCAGAGGGACTTCCCAAGAGGTCTTCTGACGATGTTTATCCCCGGGGTGGCCAACTCAGGCACAAAATTTATGCTTATAATAAAAGGCCTCTGATTTTGTTCCCAGAACAAGGATACATCATCTTGCTAAATCCCAGAGGGAGCACAGGAGGTGAACCCCATCTCCGTGGTAAATCTCATGCTGTTTTCGGAGGCAGCTACCTGCCCCTGTAAATTTTGAGCCCACAGCGTGGACATCATCTGGGACTTCTTAGAAATGTAAAATGTCAGGCTCCACCCCAGACCTGTTGAATCAGATGGTGCATTTCAACGATCTCCCCAGGTGAACGGTGTAGCCAGGAAAGTTTGAGAAGTCCTGGCCTCCAGAATCTCAGAGGAAATATTTCTTCTCACCAGCCTATAATTAGTTCTCTTTAGTCCAGTGGAGAATAAATAATAAGCTAACATTGTCAACATGTGTCATATTTACAAAGAACACTATTACTGTATGCCTAAAGGAGATATATAAATAATGTCTATTTATCTATATACGCACATAGAGTCTTTTTTTGTTTTTGAGACAGGGTCTTGTCCTGTCTCGCAGGCTGGAGTGTAGTGCTGCAATCTCTGCTCATGGCAACCTCTGCCTTTTGGGCTCAAGCAATCCTCCTGCCTCAGCCTCCCGAGTAGCTGGGACTACAGGTGTGAGCCACTGCACCCAGCCTACACATACAGTTTTGATGGTTTACCTTTCTAATATCCCCTTAGCTCAATCCCATTTATAGCTGAGAAAACTAGACTTGGAGGTACGCAAGTATCCAAGAGGAGAGCTGAGATGTGAGCACAGGTTTTTGGAGTCCACAGTGACTGGATTTCAAAGTAGCAACAGAAAGCATAGCCAGCATTTATCCAGTGCTTGCTGTGTACTAGGCCCTATGCCAAATGTCAAATGTATTATTTAACATCATCTTCTTGACGGTTCTAAGGAGAGGATACCATTGTCCCCGCTTCACAAATGAGAACACTGAGGAGCAGAGAAGTCAATGGACTTGGTTAAGGCCACATAGCTGCTAAAAAAAAAAAAAAAAAAAAGACCCATCTAGAATGATCACCCAAGGCAGTATGACCCTGAGCCTGAGAGCTTAAACACCGCAGCTTAAAGTCTTCCTGAGAGTTGTTTGAATTCCTCATGCATATGTCCTTTTGAAACACTTGCCCACGATTATAATGTACTTTTGAGTACATCATTAGTTTGATCTTTAAATTAGTAGTTACAGCAGGCTTGTTTCTTCCCCAGTGTTTATTCCCTTCTCCTACTACCTATATTAGTTTTCTAGGGCAGCTATCACCAAGTGCCACAAGAAGGGTGACTGAAAACAATAGAAATTTATTGTCTCTAGTTCTGGTGGAACTGGAGAAGTCTGAAATCAAAGCATCAGCAGGGCCATTCTTCTGAAACCTGTAGGGGAGAAATCCTTCCTTGTCTCTTCCTGGCTTCCAGTGGTTTTCTGGTAGTCTTTGGCGTTCCTTGGCTTGCAGCTGCCTTAACTCCAGCCTTTGCTTCCATCTTCATGTGGTGTTTGTCCCTTATGTGTCTGTGTTTTCTCTCTCTCTCTCTTTTTTTTCTCTCTACCTCAACCCAAATGGTACAAAAATAGGTTGTAATTAGGTAAGTTAAGATGAGGTCATACTAGAATAGGGTGGACCTTGTTTTCAATATACTTTTCATTTTTTATCCAGGTAACAGAATTACAGAGTTTGGAGCCATCATAAGGAATGAAATATTAGCATTTGCGGCAACCTGGATGGAGTTGGAGACAATTGTTGTAAGTCAAGTAACTCAGGAATGGAAACCAAGTATCGTATGTTCTCACTTACAAGTGGGAGTTAAGCTATGAGGATGCAAAGGTGTAAGAATGATATAATGGACTTTGGGGACTCAGGGGAAAGGAGGGAGGGGGGTGAAGAATAAGACTGACTACACAGTGGGTACAGTGTACACTGCTCTGGTGATAGGTGCACCAAAATCTCAGAAGTCACCACCAAAGAACTTATCCATGTAACCCAAAAGCACCTGTTCCCCCAAAACTACTGAAATAAAATAAAATTGAAAACAAACAGAAAGAAGTACAGAGTTTCAACAGTCAAATGTCACTCCAAGAACTAGGACCAGAGCGTTTCCAGCTCTTCCCAAGGCCTGTTCTGGGAGCCACTTTGTGTCAGCGCTGTCTGCATGTCTCTGGTTATAACCTCATTTTCCTAAGTGGCATGATGCTCACTTTTGGTAGTTGTTCATTTTAGGTAAATGGCAAGCCCGTGGGACAAATAGGGGCGATTTCTCCCCTCAGGTAGTGCAGACCCGTTGCAGGTTAGGTGCCTGAGGAGGCTGTGATGAGCAGGTGGTCCTGACATGGGAGAGTCCCACAAGGCCCAGAGGTGGGTCATTCTTGGCACACTGATGGCGCAACAAAGATCCTCACGTGAGGACCCATCACTAGGCTTTGCACTGTCACTGTGGCAAGGGAAACAGCTGTGACTCTTCTGTTTTATTCTTATATATATGCTCCTCAACTTACAATGGACTATGTCCTAATAAATCCATCATCAGTCAAAACTATCATGTGTCAAAAATGCACCTAATGCTGCTAACACAGCAGATGGTCCCCAACTTTCAACTGTTCCGTTTATGCTTTTGCCATGTTACGGCAGTGCTGGAGCAAGGTGCTCTCAGTAGAAATCATAACCCTATCATGATTTATAAGGAGCTCCTCTACCTACAGTGGGCTTACCTCCCAAAAGACCCATCTCAGAGTTGAGAAGTCTTAAGTCGAAGCATCATAAGTCAAGGACTGTCTGTGTGCATTTTACTTACATAGAAAGGTTACACAATCCATGTGTACGTTATAATCCATACCAGGGTCATAGCTACAGGACAGTTCTGAAGTCTGTGATAGCCCCACTTCCTTCACCTGGATCACCACGGTCTCGGTGTGCCCTTTGCGACATGTGACCTCTATATGGAAGCAGTCACCAGTGTACCTGTGGCAGAAGGTGGCAGTGCCATGCACTCACCTCCCTCCCATTTCCTCAACCCTTTTCTCTCCTGTGGGTTTCTCTGCTTTCTATTCTTCTCCCCGGGCTTCCTCATGGTTCTCATTGCTCTCATCCCCACTGCCCTTCCCTGGGCTTACACTTTCCTGCCTCCCTGCCCCAGGCTACCTTTCCTCTCAGCTTGACTCCACCTCTACCGTGATTTCTGATCTTTTCCGCCGGCCTGCCTTTGGGCTTCTCCCTGGACACTGCATTTCTTTTCACCCTCTTTCCTCCTCTCTTTGCTTTCTACTCCCAGGCCTTTGCTCACTGGCTCAGTCCTGCTCTGCTCTCCCTCCTCCTGTGGCCCCCACCCTGCACCTAGGTGGGTGCCACATGGACTTGTGGGAAGCCGCCATCCTGCACACACCACTCTCTACGCCACTTGGACCCTGTTTGTAAAAACCCTGCTCCTTTATTTGTTCAGAAGAGCAGCCTCCTCCCACGCCAACTGAAACCCAGCACTGGCCCTTTGGTGACAACAGCCTCAGGAACCTCCTGATGCAGGGCCCAGGGGTGCTTTTTCTTCTTACAGGGAAGGATACCAGGCATGTTGGTATAAGGGCCCACCCTGTTCTAGTATGACCTCATCTTAACTTAGTTAATTACAACCTATTTCTAAATACAATTGGTCACATTCTGAGGTACTTGGCATTAAGACTTCAACATTTATTTGTGGGAGACACCATTCAACTCATAACAGTATCTCTCAACTCCCGGCCTCAAGCAATTCTTCTGCCTTGTGCCTCCCAAAGTGCTGGGATTACAGGCAAGAGCCACCATGCTTTGCTCCATAACAATATCTCAAAAGAGATATTGTGGGAGCATATCTTTTGAGATATTGTGGGAGGTATCTCCCACAAATAAATGTGGCCTGGTGTGTGGGTTCTGGAGCCAGAGTGTTGCAGTACAAATCCTGGCTCTGTCACTGAATGACTTAGAGCAAGTTACTTGGAGTATCTGGGCTTCAGCTTCTTCCTCTGTAAATCAAAGGAGAACCTCAGAAGAGCGTCATGAATTAATATAGATAAAGCATCTAAAACAGCGTTAGATTAGAAATTGCTTATGCCCCTTCCAAATCCCTTTACCAGCTGGTGCACCCATTCCTAGACATGGCTGATAACTCACACCAGTGATCTTCTTTGGAAAGGGTGGCCCATGGGAGCCACCCTGTTGGAGATGCCTGGGAGGTTGATCTCCCCTCCCTGGTGTACTGGCCAAGGCTGGACTTTATCTGGGACCACATCCTTGCTTAGCTCTTTCTCCTTGCTTGAGCTCTCCTGAGAGCACAGCCTCAATAAGTGAAGTGCATCTGAATTCCTGCCTCAGGCTCTACTTCCAGGGCATCCGACCTGAGCCAAGTGCCCTGGATGAAAGTATTAGATTGCTGTTACCATGAACATGTTCAGGGAGTGTATTAGTCTGTTCTCACTCTGCTAATAAAGACATACCTGAGACTGGGTCATTTATAAAGAAAAGAGGTTTAATTGACTCACAGTTCAACATGGCTGGGAGGCCTCAGGAAACTTACAGTCATGGCAGAAGGGGAAGCAAATGTCCTTCTTCGCATGGTGGCAGCAAGGAGAAGAAGAATGAGCAAAAGGGGGCAAAGCCCCTTATAAAACCATCAGATCTCATGAGAACTCACTCACTATCAGAGAACAGCATGGAGGTAACTGCCCCCATGATTAAATTACCTCCCACTGGGTCACTCCCGTGACACGTGAGGATTATGGGAACTACAGTTCAAGATGAAATTTGTGTAGGGACACAGCCAAACCATATCAGGGAGCCAGGAATTTACCTCCCAGTCTCCCTGCCTTCCCCATGATTTGGTACTGCAATTATATATATATATATATATATTTTCTGCCATTTATCTTACAATGCCAAGAATGAAAAGTTTTCCCTGTACACATTGACTGGTTCCTGGGCTGAGACGGTCCAGGCACATCCAGGGGAAGCTGTCCCTTCATCACCACTGGCCACCCTTGAGAGTGTGTGCAGGCCTGAAGCATTTCTCTTCCTTTTCCCTTAGCTTCTGACTGCTAGAGGTTCATCTGCACTTCACTTTGGCAGCCCACTTTTTAGTGTTTGCTCCTTAGTCATTTGTATGGAGGACAATGTCTGCTTTATGACAGCATCTGGGATTAGTAAATGTTGTTGGCTCAGCCTAACACAGTTCCACCCTATCTGAACTCAGGTTGGCTTGCTACACCTTAGCCCTGTCCCTGTCATCATCATCATCATCATCATCATCATCAATCATCATAATCATCATCATCAATCATCATCTTCATCATCATCATCATCATAACTGCCTCTTAGCAAATGACTAGTATGTGCCAAATTGTCTATAGTATATGTAATAATAACAAAGACATCAGTTTTAACCTTCAACAATACCTGAAATAAAGAGTGACATCCCTGTTTTATTAGTGAGGAGCAGAAGCTCAGAGAAGTTAGGTTACTTCCTGTGGCCACACAGCTGAGCCAGACTTTGAATCACAGTCATCTGGGGGAGAACCAAGTGTAACTACTCAAGTTCTTTGTTGAAACTACGTTCTCTAAAAGCCCCGAAACCATGAGCCATTGATTTTGTCTAGCGAATAGCACTTCTGATAGCTGGTGTTCTAGGCCCTTCCCAGAAATAAGAATTGACGTTTTCACTCCTTGAATCTGTCCTTCCCTTTTCTTCTCCATCTTGGGCTTAAAGTTTCCTCAAATTGTTTTACTTCTATTTGCCATCCGATGCTTCCTTACTTTAACCTACCGCACTCCTTCTCCTCCATTCCCCAAGCCCCGGGCAAATTCATGCATATTATTTGCCCATTTCTTTCTGTTCCTGAGATTCATTTCTCTAACGTTCACTCAAGTTTATGCCACCCAAATTCCAATCCATACTAAGATTTACCTTTTCAGGCCTACATTTAAATCAAACCATATGAGATTCTTGTTCATCACAAATATTAAGAAGGGGGTAGTGGTCATGTCATTTGTCATAATTTATCATGATGTTTGGAAATACTTCATTAATTAAATTCCCAAACAAAGTGTCCTTCTTTCCCCTTCCCAGGAACCCATTAATTAGAATTAGATTATTTCAAAATCATGACTTGGTAGCAACCTGTGACAGATATCTGAGTTACTCAACAAATCACAGGGGTTCTATGAAGTTGCATAGGAAAAGCTTTGCAAATGACAATACCCACTAACGAACTCACCATTTCCAACAATTCTCTGGCATACATCCTTCCCTGATCAGCCCTAGCCTCTATCCCCTTCCATGACCCAGGGTCTTTGTGAGTGGGTGTCAGGCTCTTGATGATTGATGAAAGGTGAATGTCTAACAAATGCAATGCAAATTCAATTGCAATCAATTGCAAAGTGAAACTGAAAATATTGCAAAAGATGTAGGATTTCATGAAGTTAAGGGAATTGATATTGGAGGACAGTCTGAAACATTGGTAAAACAGGAATCAGAAGAACCCTTATAAATAGAAGCAGATAAGGATGAGGATGCCTGAACTTCTTTGAGAGAAAATAATTAGAATATCAAAAGCTTAAGGGAGTCTCTTGGGCAAAATGAGGAAGCCTTTAAATATTTTTCAAAAATGACTCTCTTATTTGCTCTCACTGAGAATGTTAAATATGAAATAAAGAATGCCCTATTGTGCAATCATACAATTTTGTGAGAAATTATGCCAAAGGAATCAATGCATGATTTATTCTTTATTCTGGAATAGTAATGACCTACAACTTGTTATTTATAAGTTTAAAATAAATCAATTTTTATAAATTTTCACTTCTGGTTTTTTTTTTTAAATTTTATATTTTATTACTATTTTTGAGACAAGGTCTTACTGTCACCCAGGCTGGAGTGCAGTGGCACGATCACGGCTCTCTCCAGCCTTGACCTCCCATGTTCGGGCCTCCCAAGCAGCTGGGAGCACCATGCTTGGATTGATCTTTCCTTCCTCCCTCCCTCCCTCCTTTTCCTCCTCCCTCCCTCCCTTCCTCCTTTCTTCCTTCTTTTTTCCTTCTCTCTCTCTCTCTCTTTGTTTTCTTGTTTTCTTTTCTTTTTTCTAGATGGGGGTCTTACTTTGATGCCCAGGCTGGTCTCGAACTCCTGGCCTCAAGGAATCCGCCCATCTTGGCCTCCCAAAGTGCTAGGGTTACAGGCGTGAGCCACCATGCCCAGCCCACTTCAGGTTTTAATATAGAGCCCCAGTAAATCTGGTTTTCTCTATTTTCTATGACGTTTTCCTTTCAAGTAAGTTCATTCACTGTAGTCACCCCTGGAAATCAAAGCCTGTCTGTAGAAGACAGAGTGCCTGCCCACAAGGAGCTTCTGGTGTCATTGGTGAGGCTTTCCAAATGCACTGGGCACAGGACAGTGACAAGTGAGAGGATTCCCTCCTGACCAGGCTGTAACTACGGTTCAACTGGGGAAAGAGGAGATGGGAAAAGGAAGGAGGAAATAAATGTCTTCTACATTCATTCAAGATCTGCAGGATCTTTAGCCTGGTCTGGCCTTGCTTTCTTTGACTCCCAAGATGACCCTCTCCTTCTACACAAACCTTTTTTCCTGCTGCTGTCAGGAACATGTTGACAAGACTCTTTTGTCGGCTTTCTGAGGGAGCTCATGAAAAGCACGTTGGGAATTCAGCAAAACACCGGGACTCTAACTGCTCCTGAATGAGACAGAATTAGAAAATGGCTTCAAATTGAAAACTTAATTTTCAATTAGTGTACATTCAGGCAGGAGTGGGAGGGATTAAGGGATGGCAGCTTGTTTGGTTAACACGCTTTTTAGAAGACACGTTTGCAAGCTATTAGTTAGCTTCCTCCTTTCCTCCCCCTCCCACCACCCTAAGTGCTCCTTGCTCTGTAATTTGGCAGCCTCTCGCTCGCCGGCCTGCTGTACTCTCAGTCCCCGACTGACTCAGATGCAGATGGCAACAGCGGCAGCCACAGGAAGTGGGACGCAGCCTGTGGTCTCCGAGATTGGCTTCTGTGTGTCCTCCTTGCTGTGGACCCCGTGAGGTCACAGGTGAGCTTGTCACCTTAAAAGATGTATGCCCTTCTGATGGCTTTAAAAAACACATTTGGAAAAGAAAAAAACAAATTTTTTTTCTCTTTCTTTCTCCAGCATATTTGGCCATATTATGAGGCTCACCATCGGGCAAAAATATTCAGTGCAACGTCTAAATTTGGGATTTGAGATGAGTAGGCTTGAAGGTGGGAAGAATGAGTGCTGTAGGAGTGGGGTATGAAGTTGGATATAGGGGATAGCAGAGGCACAGGTCAGGGATACGGATGGCTTTATCTGTTCTCTGGTGCCCTCTTTCTCATCTTTAGGTAGGTGTCATCCTCTTCTCTCCCTTTCCCCTTTCCCTAATTCACAAATACTCATCAGGCCCTGAGTGTTCCAAGCAACCACAGCCCGTTCCCCTTGGTTAGCCCTGCTTTCTCTGGTACTTTGCTATCTGTGATGAGTTATCTGTGGAGTCAGTGTCTCTAAAGTGCAGCCTCAATTAACACGTGCACGCGTAACATGGCGTGTTTACAAGCCCTGTAACTGGAAATCATTAATTCAGTCAGCAGAGCAATAACTTCATTAGGAACTTCCTTCTGTCATTAGTAGGCAAGAGAAAGTGTGCCACTGTGATTAAACATGCCATTTCAGACGTGGCAGGCAAGACTGCTATCTGCTTGGCAGGCGTGTTTCATCTTTTCGTCTTCCTTCCAACTCTTCTCAGATACAGCAAAGCTGGCTGCAAACGTTGGAAGCCAGCATTTCATTCTATCACAGGCATGGCCGCTGGCGCCACTGATCTGTCACTAGGGTTTTCCTGACTTCTTCTTCGACCTTGGCTCACATCCCAGCCCTAAGCTCCTGGCGACATCTGCTCCCTACAGATTGGCCTGAACAAATTCCAAGTGCCTTTACTTAAGGCTCTCTCTCTCTTGGTGAGTGCAACCCTAGGCTAATTTCTGCAACCCCTTCTCAAAGGCATCAGTGTCCTCAGCTGCCGCTAGTGAAATCCTTCCCAAGGTTAAACTCCTCTCCAGAGAAGCGATCACCACACACTGTTTCTTCATTAGCCGTATCGTGCTAATGAGGGACTCTTGTTAATCCCTTCTCTGCCATCCAGGCTGTAGCCTTCCAGCCAATTTCCAAGAAGTGTTGGATTTAATTGAAGAAACGATGAGACTGGCTCAAATGCTAACACAAGCTTCCAGACTGAAAAAAAAAAGGAGAATGGGAAGGAGTTTTGAAAACAAACTCCTACTAGACAAATACCAATGAATCTTGACGGCTCAGATGCAATTAATTGACTTTGAGAAATGAAATTGAAAGCTGGGATTTTCAGCCTTGAAGGGGTCCTAGAGGTCTTGTAATCCAATCCTTTTATTTTAAAAAAATGTGGAAATTCTGATTTAAAGCAGCTAAATGACCTGCTCAAGTGTCTAACAAGGGAGTGGTAGAGAAAGGTGTCTAGCTCAAAGCCTGGGAGGACTGTTCCTGTTCCCTGCGATATTCACTATACACACAGCCCTTCTCTTTTCTCCTGTTGTAAAAGCAGTTGAGAAGGTTTTTGGTGAAGATGTCAATGCTCATCTACTAACATTTTTCTTTTGTTTTGGGATGGCGTTTCACTCTTGTTTCCCAGACTGGAGTACAATGGTACAATCTGGGCTCACTGCAACCTCCGACTCCCAGGTTCAAGCGATTCTCTCACCTCAGCCTCCCAAGTAGCTGGGATTACAGGCACCTGCCACCACGCCCAGCTAATTTTTGTATTTTTAGTAGAGACGGGGTTTCACTATGTTAGCCAGGCTGGTCTCCAACTCCTGACCTCAGGTGATCCACCTGCCTTGGCCTCCCAAAGTGCTGGGATTACAGGCATGAGCCACCACGCTCGGCCTACTTACAGTTTTCAAGGATGTCAGTATGTTGCTCCCCAAAATTTAGGGGCATATCAGTCAGAACTCTTTTGGTTGCAAGATATGAAATTACAATTTGTCAGAAAGGAGAATTTATCCACTCATAGACTCTAAGGGAGGTTGGATAACTAAATTATAGAAATCTGGGATGCAGGACAAACTAGAACAAGCTCTGGAATATCACCAGCTCTTTCTTTGTTTTCCACTGTGTCTCCTGCATTCTTTCTCACTGAAGACTGCTGTTTTTCTCTTTTTCCTTTTGTTCTATTTTTCATATGGAGGGGAATAATTACTATCAACAGTGCTAAGTTTTACGCCTTACAGCTCCTACCATTGAAGAGGACTTAATGACACATACATAGTCTCCATCCTTAGAAAGTGTTTGGTTGGCTGGGGGTGGTAGGAGGAGCTGGCTTTACATATTTCAACTTACTTGATCCTCATAACAACTCTGGGAGTTTAGTACAATTAACAACATTTTGCTTTTGTAGATGGAGATGATAACACAGATAGGTAAATTTGCTGGCCCAATGCCACATAGATCAAAAGTGGCAGACTGGGATCTAGACCTGGGCCATCTGGATTTTGGGTATTGCATTAAATCATCATGCTATTCTGTGTCTTAAGTGGCCAGACATTATTATGTATGACAATGAATTTTGGAAGAACCTCTTCTACTTCCTTAAATACTTTACCTACCTGTTGAATAATGACGTTGGTTGATTTAATTCAAAGTATCCATATTCCCCTTAAAAATAGAAATAACCCTGGGACAATATCCTATAATTTTTATTAGTAAGATCCTCTCAGATTCAATGAACATTACTTAAATCCCTATTTTATTTATTTATAGAGACAGGGCCTTGCTGTCACCCAGGCTGGAGCACAGTGGCATGATCATAGCTCACTGCAACCTTGAATTCCCATGCCTAAGAGTTCTTTCTGTCTCAGCCTCTTGAGTAGCTGAGACTGCAGGTGTGTGCCACCATGCATGGATAATTTAAAAATATATATTTTGTAGAGATGGGGTTTCACCATGTTACCCAGGTTGATCTCAAACTCCTGGGCTCAAGTGATCCTCCCACCGTGGCCTCTCTAAGTGGTGGGGTTGCAGGCGTGGGCCACTGCGTCTGGCCTTAAGTGCTTATTTTACATGCTACATTAGCACCATGAAGTGGATAGTATAATCTTCACTTTACAAATAAGGAAACTAAGACTTGGCAAGGTTAAGCAACTTGCCAAGGTCACATAGAAATAAAGCAGGCAAGCCAGGATGTGCACAGACCTGCCTTTCTCTGAGCCTAGCACTCACTAGAATACTGTACTTGTCAATGAAATGAATCTGTCCCATGCTTTCTGGTTGGCAGAGCTCGTTTTACCAGGGAAGGAAGGTGGAAAGTAAGAGGAGAAAAAGAAATTGTGTCCTTGAGGGGTAAAAGTGGGATTCCTTAAAAGATCTAAGGGGATCGATGTATGAACAAAAGAGGATGAATGTGAGGGGCTATACCAGAAAATTCCAATTCTCTCACTTTACGGCCCAGAGAGAATGGAAACATTCATTGACATGAATGGAAGGCTCCAGCAATTAGGGTGTTAATATTCTGTGTAGACACAATTATGTTGTAACTACCAATTATGGGAAAACTCATCATTTTACTGTAATGCAATTACATTAAATAGCACCAGTCATGTCGGTGCAAAGACTGGGGCGGCCTCTAATTATCCACTGTACCCAGACACCTCAGCCTGGATCAGGAATAATTGGTGTAATGTGGTTTTGCATTTTAGGGTTGGCCTCCGTATTCCTCAGGAAATCTTTTCTTGCTTTCTGATCCTCCCTTGTGTGCGTGATTCACTGTGTTTGTGACCTGGAAGCCGATGAGGTGTTAACATCCCCAGTCTAGGTGTATCTTAGTATTTCCCTGAGCAAGAAAGGAATTGAGAGGAAAGCATCTCTTTATTTTTTATTTTTTATTATACTTTAAGTTCTAGGGTACATGTGCACAACGTGCAGGTTTGTTACATATGTACATATGTGCCATGTTGGTGTGCTGCACCCATTAACTCGTCATTTACATTAGGTACAGCTTCTAATGCTATCCCTCCCCTCTCCCTCCACCCCTCGACAGGCCCCGGTGTGTGATGTTCCCCTTCCTGTGTCCAAGTGATCTCATTGTTCAATTCCCACCTATGAGTGAGAACATGTGGTATTTGGTTTTCTGTTCTTGTGATAGTTTGCTGAGAATGATGGTTTCCAGCTGCATCCATGTCCCTACAAAGGACATGAACTCATTGTTTTTTATGGCTGCATAGTATTCCATGGTGTATATGTGCCACATTTTCTTAATCCAGTCTGTCATTGATGGACATTTGAGTTGGTTCCAAGTCTTTGCTATTGTGAATAGTTTTGCAATAAATATACGCGTGCATGTGTCTTTATAGCAGCATGATTTATAATCCTCTGGGTATATACCCAGTAATGGGATGGCTGGGTCAAATGGTAAGGAAAGCATCTCTTACAGTTGGTGAGCCCTCTGAGGACCAGGACTTTATTTATTTATTTATTTACTTATTTATTGAGACAGGGTCTTACTCTGTCACCCAGGCTGGAGTGCAGTGGCACAATCTCAGCTCACTGCAACCTCTTCCTCCCAGGTTCAAGTGATCCTCCAGCCTCAGCCTCCCAAGTAGCTCGGACTACAGGCGTGCACCACCATGCCTGGCTAATTTTTGTATTTTTTTAGTAGAGACGAGTTTTCACCATGTTGGCCAGGCTGGTCTCAACTCCCACCCTCACGTGACCCACCCGCCTCGACCTCCCAAAGTTCTGGGATTACAGGCATGAGCCACTGAGCCCAGTCTAGTTTGGTTGCTTTTCAAAAATTCTTTTTTTTCCCCCCCCAAATCTCATTCTTTTCAATCCAAATCCCATTCTTTTCAACATTGGGAGGGTGCTTTCAAGGATTAGTTTGTGTGGGTGTCTGTGTTGGACGTTATACATTTACTTTTTTTTAAAGCCAATCACTTGTGAATTTGATCTCACTGAATATCCTTGGGGAAAACCTACATCTTAGAAGGACAAAGGGAGGTGCAATGAGGTGAAGAGGCTCAAAGGTATGAGAAAACAAAAAAAATGGACTCAGTTTTCTTCTTTCTTTGATGCTTGGATTGGCAGTGATCTGATTTAAACATTAGGAGAGAGCAGCAGATGGTATAATTTATATTCACATATAAAATGCTTTCCCAAGTGATTTGAAGGCCCTGGTGGATTTTAAACATTGTAATAGCTGTGATTATTTTGTTGTATTTTACAGACACATTGTGTTTTGGTCATTCCTGATTGATTTCTTCTCAATTCTAAAAGCAGCAGTGCTAAGGATAGGCATCTCCCATTTAGGAGATAGGGAAAGCAGGATAGAGGAGATGATTAAAAAATAGATTTACCCTAGGAGACATCAGCACAGGTCACTGCATCCTGAACTGAGAACAGAGACCCTGAGAGCCCAGCCTGATGGAATTTAGTTCATTCTCAACAGAAAACAGATACGATTACAGTGGAGGTCAATAACCGAGTTGTACCAGCTGCGGGATTTGTAGCTTCCTGCTGACTGACGGGCCTCACCTTTCCAGATGAATTTTCTTTGCTTATATTAAGTCTCCGCAGAGAGGATTTTATTGCTGTCTGTGGAGTTAGAGAAGTTAGGCTTTTCAGTTTGGACCTTATGATTCTAAGTGAAACTTCAACTGACCTTCTTAATTAATATCTAGAAGAAAGAGCCGTTATTTTGGAGAAACCCTCAAGCTATTTCAAAGAGAGGGAAAATCAGGATACCGTGAGGTGCCTCATCTTCCACAGGGAGAAGGTGAGGAGGATGGCACTGAGCTGGAACCTGGAGGCGAGAGCATTTTAGGAAACTGAGTCATAAAAATGACCCCACTGGATGTGCTTCTGGCAATGCTGCAGACCCTGGAATAAGCAAATATCTAAATAACGGAACAAAGTTTTCAGAGTTAGCAATCCCTCCTGTATGTTTTGATCTTAATTGTTGACTACCTAACTTAAAACATTTTATTGTCTCCTTTTATTCCCAATGTGATTAATGCTTATGATAAAATTCAGAAAGCCACAGAGGAGTCATTATCCTGTTTCTCTGTTGCACCGACCTCGGCATCTTGCCTGTGTCCCGCGTTTGTCCCACATGCCTATAGATTGATGCGTCCATTTCACGCCGATTTAAGAAATGGAAACTGAACAGCTAGAGGAAACCTTCCCTAACACTGAAACCAATGGTGAATTTGGTAAATGCCTTGCAGAAGATATGGAAGAGGGACAAGCATTTAAAAGATCTAGAAACACTGATGGCTGAATTATGTGTTGTGTTTCAGAGCAAGAATGCTTGGACAGTGATTGGAAAGGGAGGTAAGAATATTAAGGCTTTCTGTACAGACTACAGTGCCGGGGTTCTAGCCCCAGAGGGCAGTGGCCCCAAGTGCATGCTGAGTATCAGTGCTGATATTGACACCATTGGAGAAATTCGGAAGAAAATCATCCCTACCTTGGAAGAGTACCACCATTATAAAGGAAGCAACTTTGATTGTGAGTTGAGGCTGTTGACTCATCAGAGTCTGGCAGGAGGAATTATTGAGGTCAAAGATGCTAAAATCAAAGAGCTTCAGGAGAACACTCAAACAACAATCAAGCTTTTCCAGGAATGCTGTCCTCATTCCACTGACAGAGTTGTTCTTATTGGAGAAAAGCTATGGAGTTGTAGAGTGCATAAAATCATCCTTGATCTTATGTCTGAGTCTCCTACAGAGGACGTGCACAGCCTTATAATCCCAATTTTCATGGTGTAACCTATTATATTACATGATGTAACATCATTACATTATGGTGGTTTTACAATGATGTCTGATGGCCACCTTAGATGCCTGGTGGGGTTTCCCAGGCAGGGAAGAGGTGCTTTGGACAGAATGTCTACCAGTCAGTGTGGGCATTCCCTGCCACTATCTAGAAGAGATTATTATGACATGAGTCCTTGTTGAGGACCACCTCCTCCTTCTTTTGGACAAGGTGCCTGGGGTGGTAGCAAAGCTGAGAATCTTCATCTTTCTTCACTACCACCACTGAGGGTAGGAGACATAAGGGCCTATGACAGAAGAGGAGGACCTGGAGATGGTTACATGGCATGGCTGGCTTCAGTGCTGATGAAACTTGGGACTCTGCAATAGATACATGGAGTGCATCAGAATGGCACATGGTTTAGGAGCCACAGAGTGGCTCCAGATATAGTTATTCCTATGCAGGGGATTGTGGCTCATATCGTGGACCTATTATTACTACACAAGGAACTATTCCCAAAGATTTGGTTGGATCTATTATTGGCAAAGGTGGTCAGTGAATCAAACAAATCCATCATGAGTTGGAGCTTCAATTAAAATTGATGAACCTGTGGAAGGAGGTGAATATTAGATTATTATCATTTAAGAACATAGGACGAGATATAGAATGCACAGTATTTGCTGCAGACAGTATGAAACAGTTTTCTGGAAAGTTTTAACTAATACTAGTGAAGGACTGAAGGAGTCCTGCATCATTTTTTTTTTTTAACCTGCTTCTGTTTAAAAAGCCATCATGCCTCTGCTTCACAGGTGTTAGCATTTGAGGTGTGGTGAAACCTTTGCTGTTCACCAGATACAATGTTTTAGTTCCTCACAAACAGGGTTGGGGGTGTAGGGAAGGGCTTGTAAAAACTAATGTGGAAATTTTGAAACAGCAGTAGAATGAGTGGACTTTATTTTGTGTTCATTGTTACTGGTTAAAAAAAATGTTCCCTGGTTTTAAAAAATGTTCCCCCATGTAATTTTTGTGAACACCTTACTTTGCAGCCAATGTAACATTTGAGGGGTGAGACAGGGAGGAGAAGTAGCAGTGGGCCACCATGTCCCTGGCATCTGTTCACAGCAGGGTGCAGAGTGTAAGCCTCTTTTGTAAGAAACGTTTTATGATTTTTAAGATAAATTTAGATAAACCTAAAATAAAGGGCCACAGAGGATGTAAAATAAAAGTGACAGACTCCCTTCTTGCCCCTCCCCCCTCCATCATACCCTTTAAAAGTAACAACTGTGAATTGTTTCTTGTGTTTACCCTACACGATCATTGTAAATAAAAAATAAGCGTGTGTGTGCGTGTGTGTATGTTTGTGTGTTTAAATCATATTCTTTATATATTTCTACAGCTTGTTTTTTAAAAAAATTAACACTACATATCAGGCGTTGCTCTACATCATTAACTGTAGATTTAAATGGTTTATTTAAAAAGTATTACAAATTATTACAGTGCATAAATGTACTATTACTTACTTCCATCCGTTATTGATGAACATCTGGGTGGTGGTGAGGAATTTTTTCTTTTTCTTTTTTTTTTTTTTTGAGACGGAGTCTCGCTCTGTCGCCCAGGCTGGAGTACAGTGGCCGGATCTCAGCTCACTGCAAGCTCCGCCTCCCGGGTTTATGCCATTCTCCTGCCTCAGCCTCCCGAGTAGCTGGGACTACAGGTGCCCGCCACCTCGCCCGGCTAGTTTTTTGTATTTTTTAGTAGAGATGGGGTTTCACCATGTTAGCCAGGATGGTCTCAATCTCCTGACCTCGTGATCCGCCCGTCTCGGCCTCCCAAAGTGCTGGGATTACAGGCTTGAGCCACCGCGCCCGGCCGATTTATTTCTTTATCCTGTTAAAAAACTGCTGTCATTGCAAACAATGGTACCCTCCACATTTTTGTGCCAGTTCATCTGAGAGACCTGAAGACCGGAGCTGGAAGTATCTTCAGAAGAGGTCAGCAAGTTCAGTTTCCTCTATTTGCAGGTGAGAAAATTGAGGTCAGACAAAGAAGAGAAGTGATTTGCTCAGGATTATACATTCCGTTAGGGTTTCACCATGTATATGATCCTGATCTCTTGACTCCAGAATCCTCTGTGTGTTGGAATTTAAATATAAGTGACTGTTGAATGTTCCTTGAAATAAGTAGTCTGCAGACTGGGTTTTCCATTCTTCCATTGTATAGTTTTCTGCTGGGGCTGCTGCATAGAGATGTGTATTCTGTGCACTGCATAAAAACACTCAGACTAATAAGAGGTGAACGAGGGCTGAAATGGAAGGTTTGCTTCATTTGTTAAGTCCTGAATCTGGTCTCGGTGCTACATCTGAGTGAACTTTCCCAGGCTGAGCACCTTTCTCAAAATTACCCAAAGGCACGATGCAGGCTAGCAGAGGTCTCATTTCTGGGATTTGACTTTAAAACAGTAATGCAGCTTGTTGTGTCTTATGCAATGCTGTTAATTCCAGTGGACACAGAATTCCACTGTTGTTCACACTTTCTTATCTGGTCTTCCTGATGACTGACAGTTTGCATTTGATAGATAACTGGGTGGGATTAGGGCCACAGGATACGGTCACAGGTGGGTTAAATTTAACAGCCAAGTGTGGCTGACAGAGAGGCCTCTCATGGGCAGAAGATGTTATTTACTGTTTTGTGGTTTCATACTCAGCTTTCTGGAGCCAGTGATGTTCTCCCTGCCTTGTGAAGCAGGGACACAAGGGGCCCTGCTTTTTAGTTGGGTGGGGCCTCCTTTTCAGATAATTGGTAGCTTGGTGCTGTGCATTTCTCATTACCTATTTTCCCTTGTATTCCCCACTCTGCCCCTGACTATTGTAGATTCCCTCTTCAGCTGCTGGTCAACAGACTCATCTTGCATGACAACCGTTCAGCTAAGGAGAATTTGTCACAACAGCTCCAGAAAAGTTATTTCACTTTTTAAACAGATTCCCGTTTTTGTTACAATGACTTTTTTTTCTTTTTTCTTTTTTTAGAGTCAGGGTCTCACTTTCTGTTACACAGGCTAGAGTGCAGTGGTGTGATTTTGGCTCATTGCAGCCTCAAACTCCTAGGCTCAAGCCATCTTTGCACCTCTGCCTCCTGAGTACCTGGGACTACAGGTGCATGGCACCATGGCAGGCTACTTTTGTTTGCTTATTCATTAGTTTTGTAGAGATGGGGTCTCACTAAGTTGCCCAGGCTGGTCTCAAACTCCTGGACTCAAGTGATCCTCCTACCTCGGGCTCCCAGAGTACTGCGATTACAGGTGTGAGTCACTTTGCCAGGCCGGTATGATGACTTTTTAAAGCAAAAACACACTCAAATAAAATGAACTCAAAACACACTAAATATAAATGTTATAAAGCATAGTGATATTCCAGGATTCCATCTGTAGGCATTTACTGGACCCAACAGTTTCTAGTCAGAGACTATATGGGACTTTTTGACTTGCACATCATTCTGAGTGACCTCCTATTTGTTCATATTTAAAGACTTTTTAAAAAGAGCAGTTTTAGGTACAAAGTAAAATTGAGAGGATGGCACAGAGATTTCCCATATACTCCCTGTCTGCAACATGCATAGCCTCTCCCATTATCAACATCCCCCACTAGAGTGGTACATTTGTTACAATCGACGGACCTACGTTGACACATCATATTCACCCAAAGTCCATAGTTTACATTCTGGCTTACTCTTGGTGTTGTACATTCTACAGGATTGGGCAAGTTTATGAAGACATGCATATATTTACCATAATAGTTTCATATAGAATAGTTTCACCACCATAAAATGTCTTTGTGCTCATCACCTATTCATCTCTCTCTCCTCTAAACCCTAGCAACCACTGATCCTTTTTTTTTTTTTTTAACTTTATTTCTTCTTAAAACAAAACAAAACAAAACCGGGAAACATGTGTAGAACGTGCAGGTTTGTTACATAGGTATACGTGTGCCGTGGTGGTTTGCTGCACCTATTGACCTGTCCTGTAAGTTCTTTCCCCTCACTCCACACCTGCAACCGGCCCTGGTGTGTGTTGTTCCTCTCTTTGTGTCCATGTGTTCTCAAGGTAACCACTAATCTTAAATTTTTTTAAATTGATGTAAAATATAGATGTATAATTCACTATCGTTACCATCTTTAAGTGCACAGATCAGTGGCAATAAATACCTTATTCTTCTCCCCCTCTTCACTTTCTTCTCCCCCATCCCCTTCTTGGCCTCTGGTAACCACCAGTCTACTCTCTATCTTTATGAGATCCACTTTTTTAGCTCCCACATATTATTGAGAACATGCAATATTTGTCTTTCCATGCCTGGCTTATTTTGTTTAAAATAATAGACTTCATTTCCTTCCGTGTTGCTGCAAATGACAGGATTTCATTCTTTTTTTATGACTGAATAACATTCCATAGTATATACATACCACATTTTCTTTATCCATTTATCTGTGGATGGGCACTTAGGATGATTCCGTATCGTGGCTATTGTGAATAGTGTTGTAATAAACATGGGAGTACAAATATCTCTTTGACATATTGATTGCCTTTCTTTTGACTATATGCCCAGTAGTGGCATTTCTGGGTCTTATGGTAATTCTACTTTTAGTTTTTTGAGGAACTTTTATACTGTTGTTCATAGTGGCTATATTAATTTACATTCCCACCAACAGCGTATGAGGGTTTCCCTTTCTGCACATCCTCATCAGCATTTGTTACTTTCATCGTTTTTTTTGTTTTGTTTTGTTTTGTTTTGTTTTTTGACACAGAGTCTTACTCTGTCACCCAGGCCAAAGTACAGTGGCACAATCTCGGCTCACTGCAATCTCCACCTCCCCGGTTCAAGTGATTCTATTGTTGTGCCTCAGCCTCCCCAGTAGCTGGGATTACAGGTGTCCACCGCCATGCTGGGCTAATTTTTGCATTTTTGGAAGAAATGGGGTTTCACCATGTTGGCTAGACTGGTCTTGAACTCCTGGCCTCAAGAGATCCACCCACCTCAGCCTCCCAAAGTGCTGAGATTAGAGGCATGAGCCACCACGCTCAGCTCTATTTTTGTCTTTTTATACAAGTCATTTTGACTGGAGTGAGATGG
The DNA here is from genome assembly GCF_008728515.1 of Papio anubis. NCBI lineage: Eukaryota > Metazoa > Chordata > Mammalia > Primates > Cercopithecidae > Papio > Papio anubis. Next base: position 106,273,138 of record NC_044987.1, read on the forward strand.
TATCTCATTGTGGTTTTGATTTACATTTCTTTGATGATAATTGATGTTGAACATTTTTCATATACCTATTTGTCATTCATGTCTTCTTTGAGAAGTGTCTGTTCAGATCTTTTGCCCATTTTTAAATGGATTTTTTTTTTTTTTTTTTGCTATTGAGTTGGTTGTACTCCTTATATATTCTGATTATTAATCCCTTGTCAGATGGGTAGTTGCTAGTATCTTCTTCAATTCTGTGGGTTGTCTCTTCACTTTGTTGATTGTTTCCTTTGCTGCGTAGAAGCATTTTATCTTAATGTAATCCTAATTGTCTATTTTTGCTTTGGTTGTCAACCACTGATCTTTTTATAGTCTCCATAATTTTGCGCTTTCCAGAATGTCATGTAGTTGGAATCATACGGTGTATAACCTTTTCATATTGCCTTTTTTCACTTAGTAGTATACATTTACATTTCTTCCATGTCTTTTTATGGCTTGATAGTTCATTCTTTTTAGCACTGAGTAATATTTCACTGTTAGGATGTACCAGAGTTTGTTTATCCATTCACCCTTTGAAGGACACCTTGGTCGCTTCCAAGTTTGGGCAATTGTAAATAAAGCTGCTGTAAATATTTGTGTGCAGGTTTGTGTGTGGACAAAAGTCTTTAACTTCTTTGGGTAAATACCAATGAGTGCCCTAAAATGTTTTGCTTTGCATTCATAGGCCCAGTGAGAGGAAGGAGTGGGGGGTGGGGCAGTATCAACGAAAACTCTTCAGTGTGTTAGGTAGGAGCATTTTTTCCCCATGTTTGGAAATCCTCTTGCATTTGGACTTTTTTTTTTACCCTAAATATATACTTCTGTGTAATAATTTTAAGTACAGCTCAGTGAAGCAAATGGTATAGAAAGGAGAATGCACCTTTCCCAGAAAGGGCTCCCTCTCACCTGCCTCCACCCACCTCCCGCTGCTTTTCATCCTGTATAGTGTAAAATAAACCTTGATTGCACCATAGTTCATGAACTGACTGGATTTGGTTTTAGGTCTAACATTTAAGTCTTTAATCCATCTTGAATTAATTTTTGTATAAGGTGTAAGGAAGGGATCCAGTTTCAGCTTTCTACATATGGCTAGCCAGTTCTCCCAGTACCATTTATTAAATAGGGAATCCTTTCCCCATTTCTTATTTTTGTCAGGTTTGTCAAAGATTAGATGGTTGTAGATGTGTGGTGTTATTTCTGAGGCCTCTGTTGTGTTTCATTGGTCTATATGTCTGTTTTGGTATCAGTACCATGCTGTTTTGGTTACTGCAGCCTTGTAGTATAGTTTGAAGTCAGGTAGCATGATGCCTCCAGCTTTGTTCTTTTTACTTAGGACTGACTTGGCAATGCAGGCTCTTTTTTGGTTTCATACGAACTTTAAAGTAGTTTTTTCCAATTCTGTGAAGAAAGTCATGGCATTGAATCTATAAATTACCTTGGGCAGTATGGCTGTTTTCACAGTATTGATTCTTCCTATCCATGAGCACAGAATGTTCTTCCATTTTTTTGTGTCCTCTTATTTCGTTGAGCAGTGGTTTGTAGTTCTCCTTGAAGAGGTCCTTCACATCCCTTGTAAGTTGGATTCCTAGGTATTTTATTCTCTTTGTAGCAATTGTGAATGAGAGTTCACTCATGATTTGGCTCTCTGTTTGTCTGTTATTGGTGTATAGGAATGCTTGTACATATAGGATTTTTGCACATTGATTTTGTATCCTGGGACTTTGCTGAAGTTGCTTATCAGCTTAAGGAGCAATATCTCTCATTTTCAAATGGGTGTGGCTTTGGGAATTTCCTTGTCTGATTGAGTCAGAAGCAATTGAGCAATCCTGTCAAAAACGAAGTTTAGAAACGCACACATGTGATTTGCACTGGAATAAGTTAATACTGCTTTATGGTTTGATCAGGATTCTTGAGAAACAATGAGCACTGAGTGCCCAGATGGGTTACTTAGTGAGGCAGGTTGGAGAAAGAAATATTGGAGCAATTGTAGAGAAAGAGGAGGGAAGAAGGCAGGAGGAATGCAGAAAAGCCTTCAGGAGGAACTCATCAAGGCTGTCAGGAGCACGACTATGAAAAACTGGAAAGCTGTGGAGCATGAGAAGGAAAAATGCATGGAGTAGGGTTGGTATCTGCCCAGGAGCAAGATGGGCCAGTGTGGGAGATCTCTCAGGAAAAGGGAGGGAAGGCACCGGAAAGCATTAAGTTGTGGATATGTCAGGGAGGCCGTGGAGAGGCAACTCAGACTGAACAGGTGGTGGGATCTGGGCTTTGCTTTTCCAATGACAAAGAGACGTGAAGAGAGAGGGAGATAGATAGGTATATAGATCTATAGATAGAGAAATAGAGACACAGAGAGAGACAAAGACAGATGACAGATACACAGACTGAGAAAGAAAAAGAGAAAGAGACAAAGTGAGGGGAAGTGGAGGGAGGAAGAGAGAGAGAGAACAGAAACATAATGAAGACTGAGGCAAAGAGACACAGAGAGAATTAGAGAGTATCCATGTTCCTCTGAGGAGAGGAAGATGTGATGGAACCAGGAAATGAAGCCTATTCACAACCAGACTGGAACAAGAGCCCTGCCAAAACATCATCTCCTAAAGAGAAGCATGCCCTAGTTGCCTGTTGGCCCTTGGATTCTGCACGCTGCAGGTTACAAACTCTCATTCTCCAACTGACCAACTGCATAGACCTCAGGCTAAGGAGACACGAGTCACAGAGGCACTAGAAAGACAGAAAGATGTGAGAGGCAAGGGAACTGGGGGTTTGGTCATAAGAGGGAAGCGCACAAGCCAGCCAGCCAGCAAACGTTTTCTCCTTTGATAGAGGTGGCAAGAAGGTCACCACTTTAAAAATACCCCCAGAGCCCTGCATGAGTAAGTTTTTTTGAAAAGAAAAAGAAAAAGAAATCAAAACCTATTATTAAGGCAGACAAAGGGGTTCCTTCTTTCTGGGTGTAGGTGATGTTGGGGATCTTCTTGTTAGATTTTGGGAGTTAAGGTTTCTTTTGCTTCGCTTGCTACACCAGCTGCCCTCTTTTGCTGCCTCTATAAAGTGACAAGTCAGAAACGTTACCAGGGATAATCCAGTGTTTTACTTCATTAAGATGTGGCTTAATGTGATGGCAGACCCTGCCACTCCCAGTTTCGGTGAGTGGGTGAGATGTCCCACCGCGACTCTCCTGCCAGGTGAGTCCATGAGCTTTTCCTATCCTAGCTGCAGACAGAGCTGCACTGAGACTGCAGACAGTGGCAGCAATTCCCTCATCAAATGGTCATGAAGAAGTGTGTCTTCCATTGCCTCACTTCTTATTTCAGAGGAAGAACGCTGGATGTTTGTAGGAACAAGCCATTTGTAGTTTTGTGAAAGTGCGCACCTTCGATTTGAAAGCCTGTGTCATTTAGGTAAATTTCTGAAAGCAGGTACAAAGTATTATACCACATCTTTTGAAGCTAGCAGATCCCAAAAGATTGCTCAAGATGGATAAATATTTATATGTTTCGCCTGCAAGTGGTGAGAGGCTATTTTGTTTTCCGTGGGCCAGAAATCAGCAAAAGAAAGAGGTCTTGTATCCATTCACATTTTTGTATCTTCAATTCCCATGATCAATTAAAAGACAGTAAACTCTTATCCTGAATAGAAGTACAATTAGGTCCAATAATGAAATCATCAAGTACTACTGAAGTGGAACTTGGTGGTAATTAGTTTTTTGATACATAAATACTATTTCCAAATGCAATTTGTCCCTAAGTCCAGGCCGCTGATTCAATTCACCATGTTTGCTATTAAAAGGGAATGTGCAGTAAGGTGCGTTCCAATTCCTCATGGATGCATCTCTCCAAGGAGAATGAAATGAGTTGGCTAACATCTGAAACAAGTAGTGGGACACGGAGGAGAGATGCTGTGCAGCTCTCCTGGGATCCGGGGTGGAGGGTGTGCCTCCAGCGTCTCATTGGCATGTGAACCGTTCTCTCAGGTAGCAAACTGATTTTCTCTGCTTCTTTTTTTCCTGTGTCTGCTTGTCTCTCTTTTTCTTTCTCTTTCTGACACTTCCCCTTCATTAGTTTATCTATATGTTTATTCATTTGTTTTTTTGTTTGTTTGTTTGTTTTTGAGAAGAGTCTCACTCTGTCACCTGGGCTGGAGTACAGTGGCACAATCTTGGCTCACTGTAACCTCCGCCTCCCGGGGTTCAAGCAATTCCCCTGCCTCAGCCCCGTGAGTAGCTAGGATTACAGGTGCCTTCTACCATGCCCAGCTAATTTTTTGTATTTTTTTTTTTTGTAGTGGAGACGGGGTTTTACCAGGTTAGACAGGACAGTCTCGATCTCCTGACCTCGTGATCCGCCCACCTTGGGCTCCCAAAGTGCTGGGATTACATGCGTGAGCTCATTCAGTATTTTTTGAGGGCTGCCTGCTATACTATGTCAGGTGCTGGCATGTAGCAGTAAGGAAGGGAGACACGGTTCCTGTCCTCAGGGGATTGCGAGTCTAGTATTCAACTTGAAAGAAATACTTAGTTAAGTATAATTGTTGCAGTGCTAAGAAAGGTCCCATCAGAAGGCAGAAAGAGGGCTCTATCCTGGTCTGAGGGGTGAGGAAAAACTTCCCAGAGGAACTGACATTGTAGCATTGATCAGAAACATAGATAAGACTTAGGCAGAGAATTTGGAGAAAACTGTCCAGGCAGAGAGGAGTGCAGGACACTAAATGCAACAGAGAAACAGGAATGCCCATGCCAGTGGGAGCAGAGGCAGGAAGCAATCAGGACACGTGGATGAGATGAGGCTGTGCAGCCACAAATGGTTAGATCATTCAGGGCCTTGTATTAATAGCCCCTGTCAGAGGTTTTAGATTTAATTTTAAAAGAGATAAGAAATTCTTTGAAGATTGTAACATAGAGGAGCCATGGGGTCCTTCTGTTTGGTTGCAGGCTACCCTAAGTTTCAATAATGATGTGCCTCTTAATTTGGAAGCTCTGATCACTCTTCAAGTCAGTGTCCACCATTCTTCAATATTTTCAGAGATATACCAGCTGGGAGGGAAATATAGCTGGTGGCCCATCCTCCTTCAAGGAGCTGTAAAGTCAGAATTTCAATGTCCCTGTGACAGGAAGCCCTAACAATTATGGTCAGAAGTACTTCAGGCAAAGGTTAAAGATTTGTGACGTGGGTTCATCAGATGAGAAAAACCCTAGTATGAATGAGTATATTTACAAAGTGTTCATAGAGAGTGACAGCTCTCCTCCCCACCTTCCTAACTGAAATCCTCTTAACAAGTAGTCAGATCATTGCTTTATTTTTCCCTCTGAGGCTGTGGGCCATGGAGGGGCTGAGGAGGGAGGGATTAGGACTGACTTTGATTCTTTCCAGAAAATACCATAGTGAAGTATTTGTTGACCTTGTTTTCTAAATGAATGGTGACTGCACCTTCAGTTGCCCCAGTGTATTTGTTGGGTGAGGGTAGGCTGTAACCGAGTAGTTTAAAGAACAAAAGTATATTTGTCTTTTGCACATTACTTCTGACATGAGCAATTCAGGTCAGGAAAAAAGCTCCGCTTCTCTTGGTCATTTGGGAACCCAAGTTTCTTGTAAGTTGTTACTCCTCTATCTCCAGGGACATCGTCATCAGCTGCATAAATAAAATGATGCTAGGTTTGTTGCTACATCAAGATTCCAGCTGACAAAAGGATGGACTATAGCCTCCCAGAAGACATTCTCAGAAATCTTAAGTGACACATGTCACTTCTGCTCACATTTCATTAGTGAAAAGTTAGTCCACGATAAGAACTTAGTCACCTAGGTCACACTGAGTTGCAAAAGAGGCTGTGCAATGTAATCTACATGGCTGGCTGCATTTCTTTTGCTATGGAAGCAGGGAGAGTGGATTTTGATGGACAGCTAGAATTCTCCATCACACCCAGTGTGGTAGATTGATTACAAAGTGGGCCCAATTCTTCACATCTTTCTGTGTCTGTACTCTTGGCAGTGTGATGTGGGGGCTCTTCCCACCAAGAAATAGAGTCTGTTTTACTGATCCTTGAATTCCGACATGGCTTTTACTTTGCTTTAGCCAATAGAAAATGGTAGAAGTGGCAATGTGTATACCGTTGGTCCTTTCCCCCAAAAGCTGTCCATGGAGTCACTATAACTAGGACTATTGATATGCAGGTAGACTGAATATTGCACAGGAACCATGACCTCAGAGGCAAGAACTTCATACCTGCAGAGAGCAGACCTGGTTTCTAGGATCTTGAAATGCACCAAGAAATTACTAAAGAGATGTTAAGGCACAAATATGCGTAATCCTTATATAGCAACTGACCCAGGTCCAAACTTTACTTCACCCCTTCTGCCATTCCAGACCTTGCCTTTTGACTTCAGGGCCCCTTAGCTGGCTGACCCACTTCCCAAACTATCAACTGCTCAAAAAAGAGTTTCTGCAAGCTGACCAGCAGGTGATATATTAATACTTCATGACTGGCTCACTCTTCCTAGGTATAATAACTAGCAGGAAAAAAGCTGGCTGTATTTATTACTATTGAGATGATTTCCAGGTAAGGGAAGCCATTGCTATAGCAATTCCCTCCCAGTGGCACCAACGCAGGTTTAAAAATCTGGACTCTTTTCCCACATCCAAATGGGGCCACTTAGAGTTCATCATCTGTTGATAGGAAAAGTTATCTGCACAGCTGTGGATCCACATTAGTTATGCTCTGTGCAGGACAACACTGTAAATTATTTGCAATATGCTGGAACTCAATACAGACCGAGTTTATAAATATGATATTAAACTCTTAAGAGGCAGTTGCAGACCTTTTATAAAGCCATTAATTTTTAAAGTGGTTTAGGATTCCAAATTAGCAGCCGGGTGTGGGTGCCAGCTTCCAAAAACAGATGGCGCTGGCTTTTCTAAAAGCAATAACAAGATCCTGAGATTAAACGGAAGGATCAGGACTTGGATGCTTTTTGAAAGTCTATTTCAAAACCCTGAATAATGTGTAAATTTCAAAGCCCTCCTCCTGGAGGCTTCCCTGATCACCCCAGTTCTTTGTCTGGAGTTCCATCATCTGGAGTTCTGTCGTCTGCAGTTCCATCGTCTAGAGTTTCATCATCTCGAGTTCCACCTGAATTCTAGCAAGCTTGCTGCATGCAGACATTTTAAAACTAGTCACATACAACTTTGTATTATATACAGTATTTCACTTCTCTTATGTGTACCTTATATTTTCTGACTAAATATCAAATAGCTAAAATAATTCTACATATTATAAACCCTTCTCAAAATATGTTCTACAGAAAGAGAAAGTTTCTGTAATTTGACCTCACAAAGGTAACCACTGTTAACCGTTTAGTGCAGAATCTTTCAGATATTATTTTTGGTCTCTGTACTAACATATATGTATCTCTAAACAGAAATTATGCCATTTGTACTATTTTACAACAGCCTTTTTACACGCTTCTCCATGTACAGTGTAAGCTCCTTGAAGACAGGGATTTTATTATTTTATTATTATTTTTTTGAGACGGAGTCACTCTCATCCAAGCTGAAGTGCAGTGGTGTGATCTTGGCTCTCTGCAACCTCTACCTCCCGGGTTCAAGTGATTCTCCTGCCTCAGCTTCCTAAAGTAGCTGGGATTACAGGTATGAGCCACCATGTCTGGCTAATTTTTGTATTTTTAGTAGAGACGAGTTTCGCCATATTGGCCAGGCTGGTCTCAAACTCCTCACCTGAGGTGATCCACCTCTGCCTCCCAAAGTGCAGGGATTACAGGCATGAGCCACTGGGTCTGGCCAAAGACAAGGATTTTAGCTCAATAACTTTTTCTGTGCTCATTTAGTATCTACTATGTATTCGGTGCAACAAGATAAAAAATGAATAAAGTGAAAAAAGTCTCAGATCTAAGGAGTCTTGCCTACCTGGCTAAAAGAAAATTAAAAAATTTTAATTATGAAACAATGTGACAGGGAATGTAACATAGGTTTATATAAAGTGCTATGAAGAAGTCTTCAGTCAGCCCACAGGGAAAGAGGACACACATCTGTCCGACTAACTCAACTGGCTGCAGAGAGATTAATTTGGGTCATTAAGGAGCAGGACTTGGCCCTGGATTCCTCTCTCCGCTTGCCCATACCTTGAAAATATTGGCTGTAAATAATTTTTTGGAGCCTATTGATGTGCAGCACATTAAAAACTCTTACTGTCTCTCTCTCTCTTAGCTGATCACACTGACATAAGAGTGTAATATATTATTAAATGCCTATCTGTAGGATTCCAGGATTCTGAAAATGAATGTGCTTTAACAAAACGAGTATCACTGAAACCACCTCCTGTACTTCCCCACTAGCAGCACCACTATCCAGCCCTTCCCTGAAGTGCCATCTGGTCAAGTTACTTCACGTCTCTCAGCCTTGGTTTTCTCCCTGTAAAGTAAGAATAATGGTGCCTCTTCAAATACTAAGAAAAATACATGCGTTCCTCAATTCTGATGATTAAGTGAGATGATATATATGACAGCTCCCAGCTTTCATAGTGGCTATTCAGCAACTGTTAAGGTAATGAGTATATAAAACAAGCAGGACCCAGGGGGTGCAATCAGCAACTTTATTTCATCTCAATATCCCTTTAGAAGGCTCTAGATAAAATTTCAAGTAAATTCCAAAACATTTCTTTTCACTCTAGGGAGACCTAGGGTTACATTAAGCCATAAACACAGTCTCAACTGAATAATTCTAATGATCAGTCCAGTAGAGTATTTCAAATTCCAAAACCAATTTCACAATCAATCTCTCCTTTTCCAGCTGGGGCCTGTTACAAACTAGTCACTTTTCATGGATAAGGGTGTTTTCTTCCTTATCCCCTTCTACACACTACACTTCCATCTTCCCTGCTTTCTTTTTTTGTTTTTATTCCTTTCCCCAATGCCCAAAAGCATCACAGAAGATTGCCTCAAGGCCATCCAGGCAGCTAAATCTTGGCGTTTTTTCCTTCTTTTTGAAAAGGGGTCTTGCTGTGTTGCCCAGGCTGGTCTCAAACTCCTGGACTCAAGAGATCATCCTGCCTCAGCTACTCAAGTAGCCGGGATTACAGGCATATACCACTACGCCTCCTTCCCTTCTTGCTACTGTAGTTACTTTTTTTTTTTGTTCCACCACCATGGTGCTAAAGAGTTGGAAAATAAAGGGTAGAAGGAGGGCAGCTAGAAGAGGTAAAGAGGTTAGGAATGTCCCTCTATGATTGGCATGCACCCAGGATGGCTCTGTGCTCTCTCAGCCTGGCAGGTGTTGAAAGCTGACTCTCTCATGGGACCTTTTTGTGCATTCTTTGGTGATCCCAAACATCACCTTTACCTAAGCCAGTTTTCTCCACCTTGGTGCTATCAATATTTGGGGCTGGATAATTCTTTGTTGTGGAGAGTTGTTCAATGCACTGGAAAATGTTTAGCAGCATCCTTGCCCCACACCCACCAGATGCTAGTAGAACCTCCCCAAGTTGGAACAACCAAAAATGTCTCCAATCATAGCTATATGTCTCCTGAGGGGTGAAATTCCCCATGGCTGAGAACCATTGACCAAGGCAAATATATTCTATTTAAGTAGTTGCTTACTCCCTCTGCTATTCCATGAATCTAGTATCTGCTTCCAGAGTATAAATTAAGAGTATATGCCAATCACAAAATACAGCAAGTTTCCAGGCTACAATACTATAGCACTCACCAACTCACCTCTTGCGCTCTGGATTTCCTGAGTAAGACTGAGGTGGACACCAATCTACCATGTCTTCAATGTGTCAAGCCTCCAAATGGTCCATTTCAAGTCCCTCACACTGTATTGGAGGACAGAAGCAGGCAATCCACTATAGCCCTTGGAGAACATGCTCTAAGAAAATAATTCTCACAAAAATATTTCTCCATCTCTATTCAGTACTCTTTTATGCCCTCAATCTGGTGATATCTAAGGAGTTTCTAGGACCTCTACTTTGAAGTATTTACTCGTTGGCATATATCACAGCCTCTTTTGGTAGCTGAGGGCTATCTTATCTCATTATCTCAATTAAAACTTCCAGTTTAACTTTGTTTTATATTCTTATCACTTCCTTTGTCTTTCTTTATAACCAATTCCAGCACCTACATAAAGATAGTAAGAAAATAGCTATAGCTGCATCCACTGTCTATTGCTAAGGCAACAAACCACCCCAAACCCAGTGGCTTAAAACAGTATGCACTTATTACTGCTCATGCGTCTATGAGTCAGCTGAATAGTTCCTTTGGTCTCAACTGGATACACTGATGCATCCATGGTTAGCTGTGGGCCAGGTAGGCAGCTCTGTAGATCTTGGCATTGCTTTCTTACACGTTTGGAAGTAAACCAGCTATAGTTGCTGATCTAGAGTGGCCTTGGTTAGACACGCTGCCACTTGGTCTTTCATTTTCCAGCAGCCTGGCCTGAACTTGTTCACACGGCCGTGGCAGGGCTCCAAGAAGCACATAAGCTCTCTTTAACTTTATATGTATACTTTATAAGTACCAATCGTGTTTGTGATAAATTTAAACTGTAAAACTCGCTGAAATTTTTATACACTCTTTAGCCAAGTGACCGTTAAATTTATGTTTTCACTCTGATTTTTATTCACCTTTTTGGAAACATCGATTATCACCTACATACAATGTCCTAAGAATGGTACTTAGAGCTAGGGAGAAAATGTTTTAAAATCATCTTTTGTTTATTATGTTATTTCAGCCTAGAATTCACTCCCCACTTGTGAACCTGGTACTTGCAGTATCATATCCAGGGAAAATATAAGTACTTGCTTTTATTGTAAAGTTGTGTCCTTTGGAGCCCTCGTTTCTGATGAAGTAGCCCAGGAAACACCATAGGAGGCAAGAGAGAGAAACGAGATTTGGGGGATGGTTCTGGGCTGGCTTGTCTCAACCATCAACGAGGGCAGCTGCAGTCGCTTCCATTTTATATTTGGAGTATTTGATGGATTAGGTTATTTTGGGGCACATATTCATTCCCTTCACCCCACGTCCTCCGTGGGAGAAGAAGACTTTCCCACACACTGATGTTCAACTTGGCTGTACAATTTGCTTTGGCCAGTGAAATGTGGATTGAAGTGACAAGGTGCCATTTCTGAGCCTCAGCCTTGAAGAGGTATTGCTCTTTCTACTCACCCCGCAAGGAGCTTCTGAACTCGATCCCAAGAAGAATGTGTTTAGGTAGCTGCTGCTCCTCCAGCCTCATCCCCAGAATGAGACACTTGAGGCATAGCCAGACATACGTTAATAATAAACATTGAATATTGTATGACACTATGGTGTTTGTGATTGTTTGTAATGCAACAGCAACTGATCAATACAAACTTCTAGTTAGGATCTTACTTGTAGTGAGGGTTTGTTCATTCATTCACTCATTAAAAAAAAAATCAAGTGCCTTACTATATACCAGTTAGAACACCACTGGATAGGTGGCCTTAAAAATTGATTGGCTTTGTTTACCTTCTTGACTTTTGCTCTTTACATTTGATGTGAAGAAGCTTACAGTCATTTATAATACATAGACTCTAAGAAATAAAATCAAGACACACCACTCTCAAAGGAAAAATAGTGCTAAAACATCAATTTAAGAAGTGACTAAGAACTGACAGAAAATTAGTCAATTACTTACAAGAAATAAGCAAGCCATATGTAAGTACACACAACTCTTCAAAAGTATCTTTTAAAGAAGAGATGTTGCAAGGTGAGAGGACTGGCTACCAGGATTTACAATTCCAGCTCCTCCTCTGAGGGTTGTATACCAAAGAAACCCAGTAGGAGTCCCTGATAGCCTTAGAGGTAGGCCGAGGCGGCTGATATGACAAAAGCCAGGTTTTTCTCTTCCTTGTGTGACTAGCTCCTACCTTTCAGACCCGGGGAAGGTGGCAGAGCTGATTGGAATGTATTTAGAATGAATCTTCCTTATGAGCTGTCAAGTTCAGTGGAATTGCCAGACCTAGGCTTTAATAATTTCGTGGTTTTTAGTACCCGAGCCTATGAAGATGATATACAGGCCACAAAGGATGGAGAGTGGTCTGGGTGGGGTTAAAAGGTGGGTGGAGGGAAGTTGGAGCTGCCATCATAATAGGTGTCATGTGTAAACTCATCCATCTGGGTCCCTGGGTTGCACACCTGTCTTTGCAGCTGGAGACAAGGGGATGGAGTGGGGAGAGGTGAAGTAGTTGGTGATTAAATAAGAAAATAGGCAAAGCTTGAATATGGGGCCTTCTAGCCTCCCTTTTAACAACACCCTGCTTGAACCCTGCCTTTTCGTATCCCCACACTCACTCCTTCCCCATCCTCTTTTCAATCTATCTTATCTTCTTTTCTTTAGAACAATCTCTCAGTTGTATTATAGGGCACAGTGTTTTAGGACTCTGAGATTTTAGGGTCATAAAGAACAGCAGTCCGGACCTTTTATTTTATAGACAGGGAATCTGACACCAAAAGATGGACTGACTTTAGCACATTGACCAGCTGGCCAGTGGCAGACCCAGGATGGAGCCTTTTGATCTCAGATGATGCTGTTTCTATTACTCAAGGGGGAATTATTCTCTGCTAAAAACTTGGGATATTATCATCATCTGGGGATGCTGAAGAACAAAATAGATATGCAAAAGGACAAAAGTTGAAATGAGGAATTTTGGATTTCAAATACGGGCAAGCAGGGAAGACATTTGTGGACCGAGGATCCCTCCAGTACCCTTGAGATAAATCTCTGCTATTTCCTACTCTGCCTCAGGGTGGAGGGGGAAACTTCTTTTGATGATACACCCTCCAAATGTACCTTGTATGAAAGAGGGACCATCCTTTCAGAAGCCCAATATGCCTTCACCTCCCATTCCTTATACTTTTAGCCTCCATTCATTCAGATAAGGAATTTCATGCTTACTGTCTTATAGAAGGGCTGACACAATAGAATGCAGTTAAAACAAATAATCTGTGTCTCAAAGAGACTAAATAATGAGTGAGGGCAAAGCTTTTAGCTACAACCTGGATGAAGAGAGGAGGAGAATTGAAGAGGAAAGACGAAAATGTAGAAAATGACATCTCTTTGGCTTTACAGCTTGTCTACCATTTGCTTATCTCTGGGGAGAAAAAAAATCCAGTAGATAAGTTTGAGCTTTTGTCAGGAAATAGGAACTCTGGTGTTATACTGGTTAATTACTGTTACATACAAAGCATGCCAAACAATGAGCATTTACTTAACTCCTGCATCTGTGGATTGGATGGGGCTGGCTGAAATTGATTGGTTTGAGCTTGGTTTGAACTCTGCTTAGTTCAGCTGGGCTTGTTCACATGTCTCTGTGTTGGCGGGTGATCAGATGATTTAGCCTGGACTCACTAGAGAAGCTTGGCTCTGCTCCACATGTTTTTCATCCTCAGACCAGTGAGATAGCCTGGGCATATTCTTCTCTTGGCTATAGCGGAGGTGCAAGAAAGTGAATGGAAACATGCAAAGCCTCTCAAGGCCTATGCATGGAGCTGGCACACTGTTTCTTTAATCTCATTTGATTAGCCAAGGCAAGTCATGAGGCAAAATTCAAAGTCAAGAAACAGAGAAATAGAATCTATCCCTTTAGTGGGAGGAAGTGCAAAGTCATATGGCAAAAGGCTTGGGCAGAGGAAGATATAAATAATTGGACCAATCATGCAACTTATTGTAACAACTTTTCTGGGTAGAATCATAAAAGGTGGCAAGACTTCAGCATGTCATGGGAGCAAATATTTGTATAGTTTGTCTAGAAGGTAACTGGGCTTTAGCTAGCCTTACAACGTACTCATATCCCATGGGAATATTTCCTATGACACTGGCCATGGCATAGGTGTAACACAAAGAGACATACGTGAAGGGGCCATCAAATGGTTATAACCTAGCAATGACCCACCAGGTTAAGGGCTGAGCATCACATGGAATGATTGATGGTCACAATGCATACTTGCATGACTATATGACAAGCAAAGACTAGTTGTCCTCTTTCTCCAAAGCTTTGTCACCATGAAAATCTTCTGGAACTTACACATAATCTCTAGAAAAGAGAATGTGTGTATCATAGGTGGATGGGGTTTGGGGACACATAGCCAAACTAGTTGAGATTAAGTTTTTATTTTTATTTTTTTTTATTTTTTGAGACAAAGTCTTGCTCTGTCTCCTAGGCTGGAGTGCAGTAGTTCAATCTCACCTCACTGCAACCTCTGCCTCTTGGGTTCAAATGATTCTCATGTCTCAGCCTCCTGAGTAGCTGGGATTACAGGTGTGTGCCACCATGCCTGGTTAATTTTTTTGTATTTTTAGTAGAGACAGGGTTTTCTCTGTTGGCCAGGCTAGTCTCAAACTCCTGGCCTCAAGTAATCTGCCCGCCTTGGCCTCCCAAAGTGCTGGGATTACAGGTGTGAGCCACTGCACCCAGCCTATTTTGATTTTTAAACTTTGACATATGCCAGGCATTGTGACTCACATCTGTAATCCCAGTACTTTGGAAGGTTAAGGCAGGAGGATTACTTGGGCCCAGAAGTTCCAGACCAGCCTGGACAATATAGAGAGACCTCATCTATACAAAATATTTTAAAAAATAGCTGAGTGTGGTGGTGCATGTTTGTGATCCCAGTTACTGGGGAGGATGAGGCACTAGAATTAGTGAGCTATGATCAAACCACTGCATTCCAGCCTGGGTGACTGAACTAGACCCTGTATATATATAAAAAAAAATTGACATCAACTAGAACATCTTACAGCTCACCAGTTTTTACAGTCCACTGAATAATTCATTTGAGTACTCCAGCAATAAAGTATTCTAAATAACATAGACCAGAACTGTCCAACAGAGATATAATATGAGCCACATATGTAATTTAAAATTTTCTAACAGCCACACTAAAAATATAAAAAGAGATGGGTGAAACTAATTTTAATAATACATTTTTACTTAACCCAATATACTGAAAATATTATGAGATTAAATTTTTATCACTAGTTGGAATGGGGGACTGAAATAGAAGTTAAGTTTACAATCACATTCCCAGCATACCTGAAGTTCTGGTGTGCCACTGATACCAGCTATCCCTATGCACTCTCTATTCTTTAATGTATCCACAAGTTATGTTTTCTGAATAAGCCATTGCTTTCTTATACCTCTCTACTTCCAGTATCAGAACTAGAAGTTGGCTTTCTTGTCACCAAGCAACAATTTTCTTTTATAACTCCATGAAAGTCACTGAATACAGAGTACACATGATATCCTTGAGAGGCTAGACGATCAATTAAACTCACCCACTAAATGACCTGCTCCAGGACACTAGCTTTGTGACCCATGATTCAGATTCTTGCTGAATGGCCTTACGAGTTAATTCATATTCTAGACCTTCTATATTGCCCTCAAATATTAAGTTCAGAAATTTCCAGAGTCTGTGGTGCAGTTGTTCTTGTTTGAGCCATCTCTGAAACTCCTACCCTTTCCTCAACTGCATGAAAGTGAAGAAAGTCAAGGGTAGGTTAGGAAGATTTCAATGAATATTTAAACATAGTTCCCTTTTTCCTTCTTAAATATGCTCTCAGTACTAACATCAACACAGTTTCAAGTGTTGCTAATATTTCCTAATAAAAGGATCAAAAATGAAAAAAAGATGCTTTGGGCATATTTTACTTTCAATTTTGTAAACAAACCACATTGAAGTTTCACTCCTGGGATAACTATGGTTGGCTTTTCTTCAATTAAAAGAGAAACATGTATTGATTTACTTACAGATGGCATCACTTAATATTGGGGTATAGGTCTGTTGAATTAAATAGTTTCCTTGGCCATGGCAATATTCAGGGTAGGATCCATGTGCAAGTAAAAGGAAGAAGATGAGCAAGCAAACAGATGCAGTACTCTTTATTCATTGAGTTATTTAAATCTGTTTTTTTTTTTTTTTTTGAGACGGAGTCTCACTCTGTCGCCCAGGCTGGAGTGCAGTGGCGCTATGTCGGCTCACTGCAAGCTCCGCCTCCCGGATTTACGCCATTCTCCTGCCTCAGCCTCCCCAGTAGCTGGGACTACAGGCGCCGGCCACCACGCCCAGCTAATTTTTCGTATTTTCAGTAGAGACGGGGTTTCACCGCGTTAGCCAGGATGGTCTCTATGTTCTGACCTCGTGATCCGCCTGCCTCCGCCTCCCAAAGTGCTGGGATTACAGGCGTGTGCCACCGCCCCTGGCCGGCTTATTTAAATCTTAAAAGACCCGTGAGACACTTGGCATTAACCTCATGTAGCATAATGTTTACTAACCATTCCCATAATTCAGGCAAGTTTTCCTTATAGAATAGTTGGCTGTACGGTGATCACCTCAGTGAATATTGTGTATTCAGTTCCAGACCACAGCAATGAAGTGAATATTGCAATGAAGAAAGTCACACAATTTTTTTGTTTTCCCAGTGCATGTAAAAGTTATATTTTACACTGTACTGTAGTCTATTAAGTTTTTAAAATAGCATTATGTCTAAAAAACCCAATGCATACACCTCAATTAGGAAATACTTTGCTCTCATTAAGAAGCAGGCAAAGGATCTGAATAGACATTTCTCAAAAGAAGACATACAAATGACCAACAGGTATATGAAAAAACACTTAAAACACTAATTATCAGAGGAATGAAGATCCAAGCCAGATGAGATATTATTTTACCTCAGAATGGCTATTATTAAAAAGACAAAAATAACAAATACTGGTGAGTATGCGGAGAAATAGGAACTCATACACTGTTGGTGGAGATGTAAATTAGTAGAACTGTTATGCAAAAATGTATGGAGATTTCTCAAAATCTAAAAAAAAAGAGAGAGATCCACTGTGCAGTCCAGCAATCCCATTACAGGATATTTATGCAAAGAAAATAAATCAATCTTTCAAAGACATGCCCTCCACCCCCACGTAGTCTATACTAGACTGCAGTATAGTGTAAATGTAACTTTTACATGCACTAGGAAAACAAAAAATTTGTGTTACTTGCTTCATTGCAATATTCACTTTATTGCAGTGGTCTGGAACCGTATCCACAATATCTTGGAGGTATTACCTTACAGCCAACTATTCTAGAAGGAAAACTTGCCTGAGTTATGGGAATGGTTAGTAAACATTATGCTACATGAGGTTAATGCCACATTATTGCAGCACTATTCATAACAGCCAAGATATGGAATCAATCTAAGTGTTCATCAAAGGATGAATGGATAAAGAAAATGAGAGGTATGTATACACAATGAGATACTATTCAACCATAAAAAGAATGAGATCCTATCATTTGCAGCAACATGGATGAAACTGGAAGTCATTATGTTAAAGGGACTAGGCCAGGCAGAGAAAGACAAATATTGCATGTTCTTATTCATTCGTGGAAGCTTAAAATAGTGATCTCATGAAGACAGAGAGTAGAACAATATTACCAGAGGGCTAGGAAGGGGATAGGGGAATGAAGAAAGGTTGGTAAATGGGCACAAACATACAGTTAGATAGATGGAATACATTCTACCACAGTAGGGTGACTATAGTTAGCAATAATTTACTGTATATTTCAAAACAGGCATAAGGGAAGATTTGAAATGTTCCCAACACACAAAAAATGTTAAATATTTGAGATGATGAATATCCTAAACACCCTGATTTGATCATTACACCATTGTATGCATATATCAAAATATCACATGTGCCTGATAAATATGCACAACTACTATGTACCAATAAAAGGTTAAAAAATGCTTTGTTGCTAAACAATGCTAATGATCATCTAAGCCTTCCTTCGGCAAGTCCTAATCTTTTTGCTGGTGGAGGATTATGCCTTGAGGTTGATGGCTGCTGACTGATCAGGGTGGTTGTTGCTGAAGTTTGGGGTGGCTGTGGTAATTTCTTAAAATAAGACAACAATGAAGTCTGCTGTATCAATTGATGCTTCCTTTCACAAAGGATTTCTCTGTAGCATGCCATGCTGTTTGATAGCATTTTCCCCACGGTAGAACTTCTTTCAAAATTGGAGTCAATCCTCTCAAACCCTGCTGACGCTTCATTAACTAAGTTTATATAATATTCCAAATCCTTTGTTGTCCCTTCAACAATGTTCACAGCATCTTCACCAGGAGTAGATTCCATCTCAAGAAACTACTTTCTTTGCTCTTCCACAAGAAGCAACTCCTCATCCATTAAAGTTGGATCCTGAGATTGCAGCAATTCAATCGTATCTTCAGTGTCCAGTTCTAGTTTTAGTTTTCTTGGTATTTCCTCTGTATCTGCAGTTACTTCCTCCACTGAAATCTTGAACCTCTCAAAGTCATCTACGAAGATTGAAGTTAACTTCTTCCAAACTCTTGTTAATGTTGATATTTTGACCTCCAACCATAAGTTGTGAATGTTTTTAAGGCATCTAGAATGGTGAACTCTTTCCTGAAGATTTTCAATTACTTTGCCCAGATCCATTAGAGGACTCACTATCTATGGGAGATGTAGCCTTATGAAATGTATTTCTTAAATAGTAAGACTTGAAAATCAAAATGACTCCTTTATCTGTGGGCTACAGAATGCATGTTGTGTTAGCAGGCATGAAAGCAACATTAATATTCTTGTACATCTCATCAGAGCTCTTGGGTGACTAGTGCATTGTCAATTAGCAGTAATATTTTGAAATGAATCTTTTTTTCCTGAGCAGTGGGTCTCAACAGTGGAATTAAAATATTTGTAAACCATACTGTAAACAGATGTGCTGTTATCCAGGCTTTGTTATTGCATTTATAGAGCACAGGCAGAGTAGACTTAGTATCATTCTTAAGGTCTCTAGGATTGCTGGAATGATAAATAAGCATTGACTTCAACTTAAAGTCACCAGCTGCATTAGCCCCCCTAACAAAGGAGTCAGCCTGTCTTTGAAGTTTTGAAGCCAGGCATTGACTTCTCACTAGCTATGAAAGTCCTAAATAGCATCTTCTTCTGAGAGAAGGCTGTTTTATCTATATTAAAAATATATCATTGAATGGAGCCACTTTCATCAATGACATTTGCTAGATCTTCTGCATAACTTGCTGCAGCTTCTGCATCATCACTCGCTGCTTTGGACCTTGCACTTTTGTTTTATAGAGATGGCTTCTTTCCTTAAACCTCATGAACCAACCTCTGCTAGCTTCAAACTTTTCTTCTGCAGCTTCTTCACCTCTCTCAGCCTTTATAGAATTGAAGAGAGTTAGGGCCTGGCCTGGATTAGTCTTTGTCTTAAGGGAATGTTGAAGGTGATTTGCTCTATCCAGACCATTAAAACTTTCTGCATATCAGCAATAGGACTATTTTGCTTTCTTATCTTTTGTGTGGTCACTAGAGTAGCACTTTTAATTTCCTTTGCATTCACGACTTGGCTAACCGTTTGGCGCAAGAGGCCTACCTTTTGTCCAATCTTGGGTTCAACATGCCTTCGTCACTAAGCTCAACCATTTCTAGCTTTTGATTTAAAGTGAGAGACATGCAACTCTTCCTTTCCCTCGATCACTTAGATGGCATCATAGGGTTATTAACTGGCCTAATTTTAATATTATTGTGTCTCAAGAATTGGGAGGCTGAGGAGAGTGAGAAACAGGGGAACAGTCGGTCGATGGAACAGTTAGCCCACTTACACTTTTTGATTATGTTTGCCATCTTACTGGGGTGTAGTGTGTGACGCCCCAAAACAATTACAATAGTAACATCAAAGATCAGTGATTACAGAGCACCATAACAGATAAAACCATATAATAATAATGAAACAGTTTGAAATATTGTGAAAATTGCCCAAATGTGACACAGAGATATGAAGTGAGCACATACTGTTGGAAAATTGCCAATAGACTTGCTTGACACAGGGTTGCCACAGACATTCAATTTGCAAAAAATGTGGTATCTGCAAAGCACAATAAAGTAGAGCACAATAAAATGAGGTATGCCTGTATTAGGGCTCAGTGGGGAGCCACCTACCTGCATAGGATGTCTGGACACCAACAGATTAAATTTTTGTAGAAACAGTCATCATCATTCTTATTGGGCGGTCACCAGGCAAGGGGCTGCCACAGATGGAACAAAGTTTCTTCTCCTTAGAGACTGGTTTTAATAGTAGGACTTGCATGCCTATATTGAGAAGTTCTCTGTTGAGGAAAAGCAAGGCAGTTGCCTGGCAAAGACTTTTGTTCAACTTTGTTCCTGGGCTCACAGACCACACCCCTTGCACCTTTGCAGCATATGCGTTGGGGTGTGCAGTGGGAATGGAGGAAATGCTTATTGAAAAACTCTCCAGTATCAGGTCAAACTACAGAAAACCATATCAGATCCACTGTGTTTCCTCCCTTATCTCCCTCCAGGTCTTCACTGTCCTCCAACTGAAAAACACACACATAGTCTCTCTCTTCCAATGTTACGCACAATTGTGAACATCTTAAATTGTTAGCACCTGGGAGGAAACCCTCACTATGCAACAACAACAAAAACAAAAACAACAACAACAACAAAAAGCCTAGGACTTTTCTCATCTCCCCTAGTGGAAAATATTTATTTCTTCCTAGGGAGGATGGGGAAGAGTTGGGGGAAGGAGTGGGTTGTCTTTCTCTCTTGAACAGGCTCAGTCACTATTAATGACACTAAAATAAAGAAGGAAAATCCCCATATTTCATATGGGGTTTTCATATCAGAAGAGGCTGGGTGACTGTATCTAGCCATGCTTCTTTCATGGAACAAAAATTGAAGCATACACAAGTTCATTTGCCGAAGTTCCCACAAAAAGTAAATGACAAAATGTCCATCAAAATTCGGGGTTTTTCTGACTCCAACAGTTACGATGTTTCCACTCTTCCAAAACATATAGCTTTTGGGTCTGGCTCTAACTAAAGATATATTGTGAGCAAAAGAAAAAAATGGGCCATTTAAATTTAGCACTGAGACTCAGGGAATACAAGACACGGAATGCATTGTGGAGGAAGAAATAAATCCAAATGCCCTCTTTGTTCTTTATTGCCACTCCCCTCCTCTAATTTAAATGCTCAGCCCAGAGCTCAGGCAGCAGTTGGATTTGGGAGGGTTAAGGAATGTTAACTAAAATAAGCAAAGCGGAGATGGATTCCAATTCCATTAGAGCTCAGCCTAAAAGCACTTTCCTTCATTTGAGGGAAGCAAAGATCAAGTGAAAGACAGTTGCCAGATCCTTCGCTCATTTCCTAGAAGCTAATGGACCATGAGGGGAAGGATGTTTATGCAACTGTACATACAGCCAAAGAACGTGCTCTTAAACTGTTGTCTGGGGGTTACAAATGTGCCTTACTTTCAGAACACACTTTGTCTGTGTGATGAAGTGAGGAATTTCAGAAGCCAGTTCCATTCTTTCCTTTTAGCTTGATCCAGATATAGGCATTGAATTGATTGATTGATTGATTGATTTAATGAGCACTAATTAGCTCAGGAAGGAATTACAGAAGTCAACCTGAGACCCAGTATCTGTCAGCTGGGTTCTTACTAGAGAGTCAGTGAGTCAATCTCAGGGGTGACTGATTGATTGACTCACTTGTTTATTCACCTGTTTCCAATTTGCAAGTTTGTGTGCTTGGCAAAGTACTTGGTCAATCTTTCAAGATATGTAGTTTTTAATCTTTCTCTCTCTCAACATATCGCAAGATTGAACATTATTTATTAACAGGGTATAGACTGTATTGGAAAGATGTATAACTATATTAAACTCGTAATTTTCAATGGTAATTTATTAGAATGCAACTACAATACACAGCTAAAATACAGTAAGTTTAAAGAAAAATCATAGAGATGAGACTGAACTATGGCAGAAATTCTTAAGATAGTTTGTAAATGACTGATACTCAGGAAACAGTTCTATGTGCTGTGGGGGATACATGAAGTTACATTTCCTTGAAGGAGCTTACACTTGATATGAAAAGACAAGACAGGAATCTTACAGAAGAAAACCTGTACTATTTTATAGATAATATGCTTTCCAAATTCCGAGGAAGGGCAGGGATGGATGAAGTGGAGACACCATGGGACGACTTCATGGGTGATGTGGAATGTGACTGGATTTGAAGGACAGGAGGGTTTGGAGGGAGGAGACAGGAATGAAGAACACGGTATAAAGAGAATGTGGTGAAGAATCATGGGATGCACTGTTTAGAGGGGGAATGGACCCACCATCCTCTCCTGAACCTGTGGCAGACATACCTGAATCAGTATTGTGGACATTTGTTGGATTAAAAAACTACTCATTTATTTGTCACTCTGCATCTATTTTTACTTCCTTGATAATGCTTGCTTTTTTGGGG
This sequence comes from Papio anubis, assembly GCF_008728515.1. Lineage (NCBI taxonomy): Eukaryota > Metazoa > Chordata > Mammalia > Primates > Cercopithecidae > Papio > Papio anubis. The sequence continues at coordinate 106,295,485 of NC_044987.1, forward strand.
GGCATTAGTTGTTTGTCATTTATGCTGGTTTGACAGGATTTTCCATCAAAGTGCCTGTGACTCTTAACGAAGTGGTAGGCATGTGATCTAAGTTGGCTCACTGAACCCTCTTAGGTGAATTTGAGTCTTTTTTTTTTATTTTTTGAGATGGAATCTCGCTCTGTTTTGAGGCTGGAGTGCAGTGGCATGATCTCAGCTGAGAACCTCAGCCTACTAGGTTCAAGCGATTCTCCTGTCTCAGCCTCCCAAGCAGCTGGGACCACTGGTGTGTGCTACCATGCCCAGCTAAATTTTTTTTTTTTTTTTTTTTTTTGTAGAGACGGGGTTTCGCTATGTTGGCCAGGATGGTCTCGATCCCTTGACCTCATGATCAGCCCGCCTTGGCCTCCCAAAGTGCTGGGATTATAGGCGTGAGCCACCGTGCCAGCCGAATTTGAGCCTTTAAGCAAAGATGGACAATCCAGGTGTTAGCTCATTTACCCTTGCAGTTCTGCCCTACCAGAGCTTTTCATCAGCTCCTGTCCTCTGGAGTTCCTGGCTCCTGGACCTTCTGAGTCTGGTTCTTAGCTGTTGACTTGATTCTGTGAGCCACCTGATACCCTCACAGTAAATCCTCTTTTTTTTTTTTTATTTATTTATTTTTTTTGAGACTGAGTCTGGCTCTGTCGCCCAGGCTGGAGTGCGGTGGCCGGATCTCAGCTCACTGCAAGCTTCGCCTCCCGGGTTCACGCCATTCTCCTGCCTCAGCCTCCCGAGTAGCTGGGACCACAGGCGCCCGCCGCTTCGCCCGGCTAGTTTTTTGTATTTTTTAGTAGAGACGGGGTTTCACCTTGTTAGCCAGGATGGTCTCGATCTCCTGACCTCGTGATCCGCCCGTCTCGGCCTCCCAAAGTGCTGGGATTACAGGCTTGAGCCACCGCGCCCGGCCAGTAAATCCTCTTTCTGCTTCAGTTAGCCAGTGACCAGCTGGGGTTTTTAGCTGCAAGCAAGAGAAAACAAACTCTGACTAACTTAAAGAGAAAAATATTGGGAAGATATCAAGTGGCTCACAAAACTGATGAGAAGCCTGGGTCAACAAGTTTTAAACCATAGATGGGAAGCAAAGGAAACTGCATAGCTGGAATCATAGCCAAGGTCATGTCACATGAAAAGTCTGTCAAGGACGTGTTGGTGCAACCCTGGGCACCTGGCCACTTCCTTTGGACACGAATGCTGTCCCTTGCACTATCCTTTGGCCTGTCCCTTGTCCACTGCTGGACACTGGATGCTGTCCCTTCCACTATCCCCACTGGACACTGGAAGAAGGTAATTCTGGTGCTACTCACACCAGCTTCGAAGCTCTAGATAGAAAGATCTGGATTGGCTAAGCCTAGAATGATTACTTTCTAAAGCTGGTGGATAGATCTATCCTCTCTCATATGGTGGTAGATTCCTCAATTACACAAAAGGAGTTCAGGTGTTGGTGAAAAAAAATCTACTTTAACAGACATAAGGCAGTGGTACTGAGGTGGAGGGTCTCTGGTGGATCTGACTTTTCTCTCTGGCTTGCCACTTATCTCATATTTTGAGCTGGAAACATTAGCTTGCATTTTCTGTAAGATGATCACAAATTTATAGGTTAATAAAACTAATAGTGTTATTGACAGTGATGATGGTGATAATGATAATAGCAGCTATTTATTGAATGCCTCATATTTTCTAGGCATCCTTTTAGGTGGGAATGCATATCATCTCTAATTCTGAATCTTCACGATGACTCCCTGACATAGGTTTCAACACTCTCTTTTTACAGATGAGAAAGTGTAGGTTTAGAGGGATTAAGATCACTCAATGACATGTGCCACAGTGAGGAATGAAATCTTTGTGTATCTGACACGAAAGGCATTTGGCATTTCCTTTTCCTTTGTGAAACAGTGTCCATTGAGCTTTTTTCTCAAATGTGGCTAAGAAAGCCATCCCATGGCTAATTTGTACATTGCCTATCTGATTACAGAGCTGGGCTGACTGCATCAGTGTGGCAGTTCAAAATGGTGGAATTACCTTCCCACCACAGTTGGGAAGACAAGAGATTGTGCCCAGGCAGCCATCAAGCCTTCCAGTTATGTATTCTTTTAAACATCATTACACACACACACACACACAGAGCCAGTTTGAGCTCTCTTGAAAAATCTTTGAATTGTGGATTTTACCTTAAAGTTACATCTTGTAGCTTTAGGATAAGGCAGTGGGAAGAGGAAGGAGTGAGGTTTACCAAACAGAAGTAAAAAAAGGTTTAGGTTTTTCTGCATTCTAGATGTGCTGGAAAAAATAAGATTCAGGTTACTATCTGTTTGACAGCAAGATAAGAAATAAAAATAATTTGGAACTCTGCCTTCAAATTGTAATAACTCCATGCTTGCCTTTGTTATCCCAAGAAAGGGATAATAGAGGTTATGATTTCTCAGAAGGGCTCTGCTGGACATCTCTTGCATAGTAACCACTTCAAATGATCTCAGGTTCTTTATCCCAACCACTTTGGCAACTTGAGGCTTAGACCAGCTTGAAGTAGGGGCAATCCAACTGCTCCTCTCTCACTTCTTGCCATGGATCTATCTGACTTCATGATGTTGGCCATCTATGGGAATAGCTGCAACCCCCAAAAGCAAAAGAGCCAATGCCCCATGGTATCACCCATGGCCAATGGGAGAGAGAAACTGATAGATAAAATGTTCCTTCTTTATTTCCCTAGTGGGTGGCTCAGAGATGCACTATAGTAGGTGTCCAGGAAGGGTCTGGGGAATCAAGGAACCAGGAGTCCCTAGTAGTGACCATCTCAGGAGCACATCCTTGTGTTGACCTTCCTTTCTTTCCTATTTCACTTCCTCTGTCCTTTACTAATTCCTGCTTTCAGGGATAATGTTTTCACATAAATTATGCACACTTTTAAACATTTGCATCAGTTCCTTTTTCAGGGGGCAACTCAGCAAAGAAAGATTCTAAGCATACTAATAATGAATAACTCAAATTGGCTTAGTATTTTATGATATACTTAGCTTTTGCACACAATACTCTTTTATCAGTACAACCACCTTGCACAGTATGTGGTACATGAATTATTATTATTCCTCTGTCCTAAGCTAAGATTCCAAAAGGTAAGGCAGTTTAATCAAGGTCATACAAAAGTTAATGGTAGATCTGGAGAAAAGAATATTGTTTCTTGAGCACTTAGTTCAGTGTTCATTCTACTCTGACTACATTTAGAGTCCTGGAACACTTCCCTAGAATTGTGCAAACTGGAACAATATTCCAGAATTTTGCCTTTACTAGACTTCAATTGTCAGTATATTAAACTACATGGTGTGTATTGATTAATGATTCAAATGACTGTATGTGCTACTTTATTTTGCAGCCCTATGTTTCCTGAAACTTCGCATTTTTTTTTTGGAGACGGAGTCTCGCTCTGTTGCCCAGGCTGGAGTGCAATGGCACAATCTCGGCTCACTGCAAGCTCTGCCTCCCGGGTTCACGCCATTCTCCTGCCTCAGCCTCCCAAGTAGCTGGGACTACAGGCGCTCCATAAGGCTGGTGTTACCATGACTTTCTAATTTTGCAAATCTGGTAGATATGAAATGGATCTCATTGCTTTTTAAGTGTACAATTTCTTAAATGAAGGAGGTTATTTATGAAGTATTCTTTCAACTTGATGACCTTATTAATAAATCAACTTCTCTTCCTACACCCTGCCTGTCATTTAGGTTAAGCCACGAGGGTTAGAGTCACAGGAGAGAAGAGAGCATGTGCTGCCTGGAACAGCAATGTTTACAAATAGGGATGAAAGAAGGTACGAGGTGCAGGTAATTCTTACCAGCAGGAAGAAGAAGGAGAAGCTTTTCTGGTAGAGATTAGAGGGGAGAGAGCAGAGAGGAGAAAGTCTCCTCCACTCCACTATCCTCCAATCACCAATAGCGTAGGATCACCTGAGGTGAGACTACTTAATATCCAATAAAACAAACCAATTTTTTTTTCCTGCACATATGATTTGCTGTTTATAAAAATGGTGACCCATATCCCCAATATCAACATACCTGAGTTCCATCTTCTAAGCCTTTAATAGAGTGTCAGGTGCTATGCCAACTAACACTTCATCTCTACTGTTTAATTATCCAAACTGTCATAGAGGAGGTGGGGCAACGGGAGTTTTCTTCTTTTACATATGAGGAAACTGAAATATGTTGCCCAAAGCCACACTGGTAGTAAATAATGGAGCTACTATTGTAATCCAGACATGACTAACTCCGGACAGGCACCCCTGACCACTGAATTACCCACACTTTAATTGAAGTACGTGTTGGTAGCAGTCTCATAGGAGAGTGCTGGGCATTAGGAAGATAGAATACATTTGAACGCTGTTCCCAGACTTTGAGGTCAGAATAGCTCATGGGACCTTGAGCAGGAAGAGGTTATACATTTTGGCAAGTGATTTTATCTTGATTGCCTGGGATGACTATAGTCAGTCTAGAGAGAGGCAGGCAATGAATTCAGGAAGCCTTCCAGGATATGGTAGATTCCATCATCAGATGAACGAGTTAACTAAAGGATAATAGAGGATAGTCATTAAGAACTTGGGCTCTGGAGCCAGTTAGACAAAGTTTTGAGTCCTGATCTCTGTTATTATTATTTTTATAACCTTAGACAAGTCACTCATCTTCTCTAAGCTCTTTTATGATCTGTCAAAAGTGGATAATTATATATGCTATATACAAATATATATACTTGTGAATTAAATGAGCTACTGTAAGTGAAGTCTTTTGTGCAGTACCAGGTATACAGTAAATGCTACATAATGGGAGCTGTTAGATAATGAGATGGTAGCTGGCAGGTCTGGCAGTCTGCAACAACCATGGAGTGGTACCTAAGAAAATGGCTGCTGACTTTTGCAATGTGAAATCACCATGAGGAAACTTTGGCAAGTAGTCAATGGACATCCAACTGTGGACTTTTGAAAAAAGGTCTATCATGTTGGCAGCATTTCATCTCAAAGACACATCCACATCCAGGCACCTAGGCATTGAGTTCAGTTGCCATGCCCATGTGGCTTACTTTGGAAGGAAGGGAGCTGAGGCAGTTTCTTTGATATTACTGCTGAAGGAATATCTCTAAGGACATCTGTTTTCATAGGTCTTTTATGTTGGCTTCAGAAAAAGTTGTAAGTGAAGTCAGTACCTCTTTGGCTATTTTGAAGGTCTGCTCTTTGTAGTGACATGTTCTCAAGTCTTCTAGAGGTGATTTTTAGAAAGTAATGAGAAGAAGGAAACCAGCATTCCAACTGGGTAAAGTCTTAACAATTTCCTCATGGGTGGAGAAGGGTATGATTTCTGAATGGGGAAAAGAGATATGATGCTTTGTAATGAGCTGTTCTTTGTTTAAGACAATGGCACTCTTGACCTACAATCCTTGGCTATGATGGTTGATTCATTTTATCACTGTTGGGTTGGATCAATACTGAGCTTCCTACCTTAACACTCCCAAGGTAGATGTTGGGATGATGGTGTTTGGCTGCCTGTCTGGGGAATCACTCTTTATCTCTTGGCCTCATTTTTTCCTAGGATGTAACTGTTGAGCTAAGCAACAGAACTGACTGACCATGGCATGTGTTTTATTGCTGTGTGTGTGTGTGTGTGTGTGTGTGTGTATTTCCATAAAATTGCAATTTCTCCATTCAGGCCCTAAGAATTAAAATCTCGAGAACAAGAGGAGCAGAGGCAGGGAGAACACTGAAAGAAGGCCACAAGGTAGTGAAGAATGCTGTCAAGAGGAGATGACTATTTTTATTCTGTCTGCCTGAACAGAGAGCTCTTATGATACATTGAGAGAGCAGGTGAGACCCGGTGCCCAGATGAGACATTAGCGGTGAGGCAGCCACACACACGAAAGGTCAAATGCTCATTGTCCTCCTGTCTCAGAGAGCCTGATATTGACTGCAGAGCTCCCTCGTTGTTTCTTTCCTTCCATCAAACTGCTTTTATACAAGTCATTAGCCCCAGCTCTTCCTGTCCTGGGCGGTAACAAGTACTTGGAAATGACAGTTTTTGTCAGTTTATTACCTTTGAAAAGTAAGCATCAGAGAGAGGGGGGCAAAGCCCTAAACACAGGTGTGGGTAAGGGGAAGGGGATATGGCATTCTTTATTGAAGACTAAAAGAGTAAGAGTTTTACCTCTTCCTCTAGCTACCCATTTTTCCTTTCTTTTATTAATTTTATAGAGGATTAAAGGTCAACCCAGAGCTTCTGTCTGAACTGACTTTTGTTCCAATAATTATACCTCATCCTACTTGTTCCTGTGTTCTTTTTGTCCTCCCTAAGCAGCTTCTCTTGAGCATTTGCTACATTTAAAACTTTACTGCAAACTTTCCTTTTCCCCCTCCACAAAAAGGACTTCTAAATCTAAGTGAATTTCTTCTCTTTCCTCCCAGCCTAACTGGTGCCTACTTTGCAGATGTCAGCTGGTCTAGTTTACACCCAGGTCCTGTTACTGAACATTAAACCCAGCATTCTCTATGGGTCCAGAGTAATTTGCTTTTTAAAGGAACAGGGACAATGTGCTGTAATTTGTGTGGTCTGTCGCCTATAAAAGGTTGTGAAGGCTTATGATGGTTCTTTTGAAATTGTAACTTAAACGACTGAAATAAATTGCCTTAACAAATGGCCTTGTGAAGCACTACTGTTGTCAAACTAAATTTCACTCTCTTGGGGGAATCCACAGAAGAAGATTTAAGTAAAGATGAATGCAGTTGAGTCTTTTCAGACCAATTCCCAAAGGCCATTCTGGGCCGTGAGATATTTCCCAGAAATTGTTGCCATTAAATCTAAAAAAAGGGGAAAGTCGTCTCATTATGAGACTCAGAGGCCTTCGGTCAGGTTTGTCTTTGGGCAAGTTCTAACACGTGTGAAGCATTGTTGAACTGTAAGAAACCATTTTGCTGGAGATCACAGAATTTGGCCTTTATCTCTTGGTAAAATCACAATGAGTTGTTCCTTGTAGCTATTTAACAAATGTATGGAAATCATAGAAATTTAGCCCCTTCTGCTGATTACTACATGCTGAAGTAAAATGCTGTGTGGAGGTTCATGAGGTGATGAGCCTCACCTCACCTTCAGAATTTCTTTGCTCTAATCTCAGTAATCATCCTTCACCCAGAAATCCTCCTCCCATACCCAGGATCATCCATGTTACATGTTGAAGCTTGTTTTTCAAACGTCTCTTCTTGGAATGGTGTATTAGTTAGATTTGCTGTGTAACACATCACCCCAAAACATAATGGCTTAAGAAGTAACCATTTATTTACCTTATAATTCTGTTGGTTAGAAATGTGAGCTGGGTTCAGCTAATTGGCTTTTCTAGTCTGCATTGGATTCATTTATTCATCTTCTGTCAACTGCCAGGCAGCCTTGCAGCTGGTTGGTTTGGTTGGCTTCAGTGGAGATAGCTTATCTCTGTTCCATATGGGAGGTCATCCAACAGCTGGTTAGCCAGACTTGTTCCTATGGCCACTGGGCAAGATTCTGAGGGAGTATGGATGTGGAAGCTGTAAGGTTTCTTAAGGCCCATGCTCAGAAACTCACACGCATTCCCTATGGCCACATTCTGTTAAGCAAGTGAGCCCCAAGGCCAATCCTGATTGGAGGGGTGAAGAAATCAATTCCACCTCTTTGTGGGAGAATCTGCTTAGTCACATCACTAGCGATTTGGATACCAGGAGGGGCATGAATGAGAGACCATTTTTTTTTTTTTTCCAAACAGCGAAAACCTCGCTGTGTCTATATATGTAGGGTTTTTTTTTTTTTTTTTCTTTTGACCTGGAGGAGACTTTTGCTCACTTGGAATAGCTTTTTAAGCCAATGGAGGCTTACTCTCTGTAGAACTGAGGAAAACACTAGATTGCATTTTTAAGGAGTTTCAAAATATAGGCCTATAGTTTGACAGTCTCCATGGGACTGAAGTGCCTTCTCTGTCTCTAGTTACCAATGCCAAGTTCAACACAAGTGCTCAATGGGGCTGGGTTCCTATGGATGTTCTCTTTAGTACCTACATCACAGTAACATCATCTCTGTTACTGGTTTTCTGTCATCCCCAAACGAATATTATAAACTACTGCCAAAGGACAGCACACCCAAATATCTATCATCTAATTACATATGTTTTGCTTTATCTGTGGTGATTCCCAATCACTTGCTCTGTTGGTGTTTCCATATTCATTCCATTTGTGCTTATTGTGCAGGTAGATATTATCCAAGGAATGGAGCTATCTCTATGGCTGGGGAGGTTAGAGTGAGTGAAATCTTGGCTCACACTGCCTTTTTTTTGGATCAGCCTGCTTGAGGAGCTGCCTAGTGCCTATATGGGAGAAAATGTAGGAAAGTGCTGTGACCAGGCTGATTGTCCGAAGTCAGGATTTCTTATGGAAAACACATTAAAAACCTTTCCCTGAACGTCGCATCACATACATCTGAGTTCAATGCAAATCTCAAGACAAATCTACCAGTTGCTTTTTTTTTGATTACTTACTCTTTTGGACTGCCCCCATCTGCTTTCCTTCCTTACAGAATAATCAACAGTTGACGGCATAATGCATGCATGGTGCCTTATTTATGGTTTTTTATAGAGCCTGTTGCATGCTTCATTGTGCTTTATGAAACTCTAATCTATTCGGATTATAAATCTTCTCTTCTCCTTTCTGGAAGCAGCTTCCTGCAGGACCTAAAATGTAGTAAATATTAAAATGGTAATGCTTTAAAATTGTACTGTGGGGTTGAAGAGTTAATCTTCTAATAATTAGGGCCTCCTATGAGACAGGCACTGCCTAGGTACATTAAATGCATAAATACAAAACTAAATAATTCTCACCGTGACCCTTCAAGTTGGGTTTGGTGGTCCTTGTTTCATTGATGAGGTAACTAAAGCTCTTAGCAGTTAATTAACTTAGAAGAGCACAGAATCACTGTGTTGCTAAACCAGAATGGGAACTAAAGTCAGCCTGACTCCAGAGCCGGTTCTTTTTCTATTACAATAGAATTCTTAGTATGATAATGGCCTCTGATTGCTGAGTCACTGTCACCATCATTTTGTAGGAATGCACTTACTTTTTCCTGGAAGAAGCAGGGCAATTTATCCCCTCATCTCCTCATCTTTATGATTTCATGACATAGCTACGAGATAGAAGTCATCTTTTAAAAACTCACATGGGATTGGAACGGTAGACATTGCACAGACCTAGGGGAAAGGCACTGACATAGTAGGGGGTATAAGGTGGGTGGAGAGATTCAGAAAAAAAGCTTCTCTGAGAATCTTGAAAAGATGCAGTTTGAAAATTACATATATTAAAACTGAATGCTAAACTGGAAGAATGAACATCATTAAAAGGTTGGCCAGTGTCAGTGTCTTTTAAAAACTCTCAGACATAGACTGTGGCAAGACTGATAACCTCTTCTCTCTCTCTGTCTCTCTCTCTTTTTGGTTTTTTTTTTGGAGATGGACTCTCACTCTGTCATCAGACTGGAGTGCAGTGGCATGATCTCGGCTCACTGCAACCTCAGACTCCCTGGTTGAAGTGATTCTCCTGCCTCAGCTTCCTGAGTAGCTGGGATTATAGGCATGTGCCACCACACCCAGTTAATTTTTGTATTTTTTTTTCTTTTTAGTAGAGATGCAGTTTCACCATGTTGGCAAGGATAGTCTGGATCTCCTGACCTCATGATGTGCCCACCTCCGTCTCCCAAAGTGCTGGGATTACAGGCATGTGCCACTGCGCCTGGCTCCTCTTCTCTCTTGACCCAGAATTGGGTCTGGATGATCTTGCAAGTCCTTGGTGATTTTCTCAAATGAAGGCATCAGGTCAGACTCCACTTTTCTCTTCCTAACACATCTCTTTATTATTATTGTTGTTATTGTGAGTTGAAGTCAGTTACATCATAGCTTCTCCGGCGAATCAGACGATCAGCTGTATGTAGGCAGTCCAGCCTTTCTCTGCACTGTGATGCTTCTAGGAGTGCCTTTGCTCCAGAGCAGGGTGCTTCACTCCATTAGCTCTGTTCTAGCTGAAAATCATAGGTTTTATTTAAAAGCTCTTTGGTTTCAGAACAGTATTTCCACAGGGTGTTCCAGAACAGCACTTCTCAAGTCTGGGACACTGTTGGAAATTAGCAACATGCACTGGTCTATGAAAGGCTCATAGAAATGTTGTGTTTAATGCACTTGATAAACTGCTTAATTCTGGGTAGAAATCAAAAGTTCCATTTTGGACCTGTCATGTTTGAGTTGTGTATTATATATTTGAGTGGAGATATCCAGGGAGCAAGTGGATCTACGAGTCTGGCACTCAGGGGAGAGATAAAGACTAGAGAGAAATGTTAGAAAATTATCAGCATATAGATGTTTTCTAGTGCACTGGGACTCCCCCTATTATAAACAGAAAGGAGCAGAAGGCCCAGTCTGGAGCCTGGAACACTCTAGGGAACACATGGCTTCAAGGTGTAATAAAGTCACATTAAATAGCATGGAAAACTTAAAAAAACACACACACAAAGGAGATGTATTAATTATACTATTAAAACATAAAAGTTGACCTAGATAATATTCATTTATATAAAACCATGGAAAGTATTCAGTGTTTTTACATTTAACTTTGGGCCTAATAATTTCAAAACAGTGACAGCTTTGCTGAAAATAATGTCTTAGATTAAAGAATTTTTCTGCTTCTGACAAACTCTCTTCTCAATAGTCCATAAGAGAGAATAGATAAACTTTTATTTACAGGTCCTGCTGTTTATGGTCCCTGTGGAGCCTCTTTACTTTTGGGTCTGGATGAATTGCTTTGGCTTCAGAGGTTGTGGGGAAGATACAGAAAAGTAGAAGAAAGAAATAAAAGAAATAAAAATGCAAGCTGAAATGAGCAAAAGGACACATCCATGATCACACATACAAATGTATAGAAAGTGGTGGGGAAATATAATAATTAATATATGCCTCATTGAAGGAAGAAATGTAAAAATATAGTCACTAGAACCTACATTCAATGGGGGACAATTAAAATATAATTAGCATCATGAAATCTTATATTTTCCCTGACTTTTAAAAAGTAATTTTTAAGGTGATACTATGGAATATTGGAAAAATGTCCCCCAAAGATGTGTGATATGGTTTTGCTGTGTCCTCACCCAAATCTAATCTTGAATTGTAACTCTCACAATTCCCACATGTCATGGGAGACACCCAGTGGGAGGTGATTGAATCATGGGGGCGGGTCTTTCTTGTGCTGTCCTTGTGATAGTGAATAAGTCTCATGAGATCTCATGGTTTTATAAAGGGGAGTTCTCCTGCACACATTCTCTTGCCTGATGCCACGTAAGACGTGACTTTGCTTCTCATTCGCCTTACATCATGATTGTGAGGCCTCCCCAGCCATGTGGAACTCTGACTCAATTAAATCTCTTTCCTTTATAAATTGCCCAGTCTTGGGTATATCTTTATTAGCAGCATGAGAATGGATGAATACAATGTGAGTAGGGCTTTTTAGTTCTCTTTTCCACTTTCCACATTATTTTTCACAACACTTCTCCCAGATTTCCAGTCTCTTATCCTGTCTGATTATCTCTGTTAAAGAAAACGATCCTGAGAACCAATTCACACAGAATATACAGTAGTCCCTCCTTATCCACAGTTTTGCTTTTTGAGGTTTCAGTTACCCACAATCAACCGTGGTCTGACAATATGAAATGAAAGATGCCAGAAGTAAACAATCAGTGAATTTTAAATTGTGTAGCATTCTGGGCACCCAGGGTCTCACCCAGTCCTGCTGCTCCACCTAGGATGTGAATCATCCCCTTGTCCAGCGTGTTCACACAGCCTACACTCCCCAACCATTACTCAATGAGTAGCCAGCTCGGTTATCAGATCGACTGTCATGGTTTTGCCGTGCTTGTGTTTGTCACCCTTATTTGACTTCATAATGCCCCCAAAGTGCAAGGTACTGATGCTGACATATTGCTATAATTGTTATATTTTATTATTGTTGTTGTTAGTCTCTTTGTGGGTCTCATTTATAAATTAAACTTCATCATGGGTATGTATGGATAGAAAAAAGAAAGCCAGTTTTTATAGGATTTGGTACTACCCATGGTTTCAGGCATCCACTGGGGGTTTTTGAACATATGTCCCATGGATAAGGGGGGACTACCATACAATTCATTCATTTATTCATTGATTGCTGATTAATTTACTCATTCAGCAAACACTTGCTATGTCCTAGGCACTGTTCTAGTTCAAAGATTACAGCTGTGGACAAAATTCTATACATAAAATACCTGCTTTCATGGAATTTACATTCAAGTTGGAATGGAGGTAAAATAAATAAATATAGAAATAAGGGACATATGTGTCAGATGGTGGTAATTCTATGAAAAATATAAAGCTGGAAAGAGGAGGGATGGTGGTGGAGTTGAAATTTCAGTAGGGCCATCATGGAAGGAATTGCTGACATTTCAGCAAAGATCAGAAGAAAGTAAAGAAGAGAGCTGTGCAGATATATGGGGGAATGTATCTATTATCTTTGTTGGGGTAGCAGGGAGAAGAAAATGTTAAAGAAATAAAATGTTAATAACGGCATTTCAGATGATAACTAGGAAGATAATTTTGTTGCAAAGACCTTCTTGGAGTCCTGTGTATCATGCCATGGAAGTCACTGCCAACACTACCAGTGGGAAAGGCCAATCTAGGATAGAAGTTTTGAGTCATTACTTACAAAGATGAAGAGTCTGCTCTCTGGCAGATGACAGCCAATGAATGGATCTGTTGTAAAAAGTCAAAGGCTCCCAGGAGCATGATAGGATGACAGGAGGCATTTGAACATTATTAAGCAGAGAGAGAGAGAGAGAGAGAGCAAGAGAGCAAGAGAAGAGAGAGAGAGAGTCCACAGGGATTTATTTACTCACATCATCGCAAACAGGGCTGGTTGCTTTAAGCAGTCAGAAAACCTGGTTTGGAGTAAAAAATAGTGGTTGAGTGTGAACGCCAAGCTCTGAGTGGTAGACATGAGGCAGGTTTCTGGATCTGCTCTCACAGAGGTGAAGTAGGCTGCCCTTCCACTTTTGTGTGAACTGGGAATTGTGTACAGCTCATTGTTTTTGGGTTAAGAGCAAAAGCTTTGGAGCCAGATTTCTAAGATTCAAATTTAAATTTAAATTCTATCCCTTACCTGCTATATGAACATAACCAGTTCCCTTAACTGCTCTGTGATTCAGTTTTCTCATCACCATCTTCTTTGTCATCATTGTCGTTGTCATCATCATCATCATCATCATCACCATCATGTGATTCTGGTTCCTATTCCTTCAGTGGCTTTTCCCTTTAGTTGGACACTTTTGTCTGCAGCTCTTTCTCTCCCTGTATATTCCTGTGCCTGCCAAGTTATTCCCCAGCACCAGATTGGGCTTTCCTCGGTGTCTGGATTCCTCCTGAGGAGACATCCTGGATATCACCTGGATACAGGCTGTTTCAATTCAATTGGTTCCAAAGTCAACAGACTGTGCTCCCTACAGGAGGAGAGAGTTGGGGATTTAATGTGTTCAGAAAATAAACTCATAGCTAGCATAAAAAGAAAACATTTCCCTTAACAATCTTTATGAACTTATTTAGTTTAGGGTTTAAAGAAAATGTAGAGGCATCGTATGTATCATAGAAATGATAGCTATTATTTTTTGAATGTGTACAATGCACTTGGCACAAGGCTGGATTTTTAAAGAGTACAAATCTCTTAGCAATTCTGATAGGTAGATATTCTGATGAGGAAGTATGAGGAAACTGAAACTTACAGTAATGATAGGTTTGTAAGCGACAGTGGTAGCTCATACTCTTTCTCTGACACAATTTTCTCCCATATATTGGTTTGATCATTTTTTCTGACCTCTAGATGCCCTATACATGTGTATGAAGCATAACTCAGTTTTAGATGGTAAGGGCAGCTTTTTTCAGTTAACAAATTTAATTATTTTCTTCCCATGAAAGTAATACACGTCCAATATAGAAAATTTTGACATAGTAGATAAGTTGTCCAAGGTCATGCTGATTTGATCGGTGGTAGAGTCAAGGCTCAGCCTTTCCCAGAAACTATGTTCTCAGCCACTATTTTGTACAAAAGCATTTCCCTATGTTGGTCTCCTTTGGCTGACTCATCCACAGGGTCAAATACATTGTTATTTAACATACTGGCACATCTCAGTTCAGGGCACTTGTTTGGTTTTGCACAGTTTCATCTGTCTTTAACATACATGAACAGTATGGAACTTCTCTTGGCCAAATAGGCAGCCAATTTGTGGATAGTAACATTCTCCAGATTAAAAATGTAACTGGAAAAGCCAGTAATGCTGATGGAATTGATGTCCATACATGATATATTAGCTGCTTTGAAAGATTGTCTAGTGATCTGTGAAGTCATGTCTATGCATATTGATAAATTGTTAGCATTGCTTGACTGGGGGTGTCTCAGGTCATCTCCCTCTTTACTTGTAGTTCTCCAAAGTCTACTTCTGCTAATTGGAATTGTTTTTGAGAACTATACTTTAAGGCAGTGATGGATAAATACATTATCACATTTAGTTTACTTTGTAAATATTGGTTTACTTCTGTTTGTTTTCAGTCATAATTAAATGCAATGAAAGTCCTATGAAGTGAGAGAAAATGTGAATCAGGGCCTCAGACCCTTGCTTTGTACATTATGAATTACACTAGCCAATAACTAGTGACTTTTCCATTTCTCAGATTACTTAAAACCCTCCATCAATCACAACAGTAGGAGAAATTTTAGTTCCTCGGATCATGTTTTTTTTTTTTTATATTATTATTATACTTTAAGTTCTAGGGTACATGTGCACAACATGCAGGTTTGTTACATATGTATACCTGTGCCATGTTGGCGTGCTGCACCCATCAACTCCGTCAGCACCCATCGACTCGTCATTTACATCAGGTATAACTCCCAATGCCATCCCTCCCCCCTCCCCCCTCCCCATAATAGGCCTCAGTGTGTGATGGTCCCCTTCCCGAGTCCAAGTGGTCTCATTGTTCAATTCCCACCTATGAGTGAGAACATGTGGTGTTTGGTTTTCTGTTCTTGAGATAGTTTGCTGAGAATGATGGTTTCCAGCTGCATCCATGTCCCTACAAAGGACACAAACTCATCCTTTCTTATGGCTGCATAGTATTCCATGGTGTATATGTGCCACATTTTCT